>NC_133383.1:7891041-7926043 GCF_049309525.1 Garra rufa | reverse complement strand
AACCCTGTTAAAAACCCTGTCTCACAGAAACGTATCCAGGTTAAATTTAGGCAAAAAAAAAAAAAAAAAAAAGGAAAAATATAAATATTTTTACATAAAGAAAATGATATATATATATATATATATATATATAATATATATATATATATATATATATATATATATATTTTTTTTTTTTTTTTTTTTTAAGTTTTAGCTATTAGTTTTTTGTTGTTGTTGTTATTTTAGTACTTAAATTAGAAAATGAGAAAGTTTGCCTTGGGAACTAACTCAAATAATTGTGTGTGTATATATATATATATATAAATTAAAAATAAATAAAAAAAATTTAGTTCAGTTCATTTTTATTTAATAACCCTGTCTCACAGAAACATATCCTGGTTAAATTTCATCCACAAATTTAAAAGAAGGAAAATAATAATTAATATTTTACATAAAGAAAATTTGCTCTTTTTTTTTTTGTTTTGCAATTGTGACATTAGTTTCAGGACTGCATTTTTATTATCTTAACATATTTGGATGTTTTAATTTTAATATTGGATTTCTAATTTGCTCAATTATTCTCAGTGATAATTAATTAAATTCTTATTACAGTACCACAGTAAACTTTAATTTGCGATAATTTACTCAAATTATTATAAATATATAGATTATTACAATTGCATTACACCGTTATATGAATATCATTATCAATATCATTTCATTAATATCATAAATAATTTTGCATTACAGTAATAAATGTTTTTTGGCAATATACAAATGAAAATCGAGACATACGGTAAAATATATATATTCCCTCTTTCTTTTGAATTTGGGATGAATATGGCTGGTTCTTGACATGTTTCCAGAGATCTATCCAAACATGACTCTTGACTCATGATTTTCTTGTACTGTAGACTGACTAATTATAGCATGCATCATTTCTGCAGCATTGCTTTGAACATACTGTCATAATCAGCATGAATGTAAAGTTTGCATTCACATGCATCTTCTGCAATGGGATACACTGGGAAAGAGGACACTAGCGGTCACATGACTCTTACGGAACATATCCCTGGTCACCATGTGGTAATGGGAGGGCCCTGCTGGTCTGTCCTGGTATGTGTGTCGACCAGTCCCAGAGAGACACCGAACCTCCAGCTGAAACCAAAGATAACAAACATTTGCCCACGCAGTGGCCGTCTTAACACGGATGGGTGAAAACCTATAACCCTGTTGCGGGGCTTTTGGGAAATGGCAGGTAAAACAAACTCACCTGAGATTTCCCGGAACTGTCCGATAAGTTGACGCTGATCTGAAAACACCAGCACTGGATGGGCTGGATTTGGACTGGTCACAACCTGTGTATACAGACAGACAATTTAAACAAACTCGCATGGAATATAAAGAAACGCAATTATCTGTCTCCACAGCAGAAGTTCCAGTAAAACGCGTCTGAAGCGGTTATGGGGGAGGCTCAAGCGCTCTGGCAACGAAACCTGCGTCTCGTTGGCCTCACGCTCCCGCCGCTCAGCACTAGGAGTGGCGTGTGGCACCGGTGGCAAGGCCTAATGACAGAGCAGCCGAGCCAGAGAGATCTTGTGGGAACACCATGTCCGGCACACCCAGGAGGGGCTCCAACATTGTGACACATTTATAGGGAAGCAGTTCCCAACACAAACCTTTTGTTGTTTTTGTTGTCGGCGGCGCAATCGAGCGGCAATACTTCACTCACCCCTGCGCTTCAATCCCTCGACTTATCGCTCAAAGGCTTTTTGTTTTGTTACGGCAGGATGGATGGTGCACAAAAACCCCACATGTTCGAGTTATTATCCTAACAAGTTAGCTGACAGATTTGCATGTGTGTTTCTGCTCTAGTCGCCACAGAAAAAAAAGGTTGCATAAGAGACTCCGGCTAGTTTTATTCAAAAAAGCCCTGAGGTTTGTGGCTTTTTTTGGTCTTTTGGCTTTCCATAGAGGTGCCTCTGTGTAGGAGAACAACCGTGCCGTTTCCCCGACACGCCGTGGCGTGAGCTGACTTCAGCCTGTCAGGGCCTCGAGCCGCCACACAAAGTCTCACTGTGTGTTTTAAAAGCAGACTCCATGGAGCAATGCAGAAACAATGAGCACCGTTGGCCTTGTTTACATTTCTGACCTCTAAAAAATGAGGGAAATGCTATTGATACTGCGTAAAAACAAAAGTATCGAAACGAGAAGCATGCAGAAGCATACGGCGTGCAAGTGTCGGTTTGCGGGGGTTGGGAGAAGAACGGAGTTCTGAGAAGTTCGACCTCCAAACATAATATTTTTGAAAGATCTCTGCGCACACATCTGGTTCTTTTCAAGGACGACTTATTGGTAGTACCGTAGCTTATTTTTCTTCACCCTGCACCTCTCCTACGGTGCTCTTCCAAGCATATCCCAGCGGCCCGGCTGAAAATGCTAATGTTCCCGCCACTTAGTCAAGTCAGGCTCTTGGGAAGTGTTCTGAGGATGGGCCTCTCAGCTCTTTCCTCCACAGGATGAAGTGATGATATCTGAGGGCAGATCAATGAGACATTAATGCAGAAACTACATTGCTGATTCAATATAAATATTAGCCTCTAGAGAGTTCGCATTAACAGCTCATCCATTTCCTCTACTTTATATGAACTGGTTTTGACATTTGGGTCATTCTATAATACAAAGACAAAATGTGTTAAATATTTTGTCTTCTTTATATATTTATTACTACCGAAACAAGTCATCATTGTTTCGGTAGTGACAAAAGGGAACACATAATCCTTATATTTGGGGGGAAATAAACCAAATTTTAGTACAGTTATGCAATTTGTTTTGCATTTAAGTATGTTTTAGCATGAGTTAAAATTCTGTAACACGATGTGGTCGCTACCAAAGCTTTACTGTCACTACCGAAAATGTGCTGTCACTACCAAATCATGGGATGCTTTGTCAAAAATTAAGTATACTGAATTATAAACTAAGATGTTATGGTAGTTTTTGGTTCAATGTATATTCAAACTAATGAATTCTTAACTTTGAAATCAGTATGATCAACGTTTTGCCTTTCACAAAGAAAAATTGCATTCAAATTACAACAAATTTCAGATGAAAATTTATTAATTATTATGGATTTACTTCTGAAAAAAAAATATATACATTTGCAATCTAGATGTAGGAAAAATCTTAATAGGTCAATATAACCCTTATTATTAAATTATTATTTCGATAGATGACAAATTTGGAGAGAGAACAAATATTCCAAAACTTTCTGAAAATACAATATGAGAATTAACTGCACAATTACTAGAATCGTATATGTTGGATGTTGCATGTTTCTTTTTTTTAAAGACAATTTAAGTCGTTTCCAACTCTGACTTTAGGCCAATTCTGTATACCCATATACACTTCCATTCAAAAGTTTGGTGTCAGTAATATTATTTATTATTTTTGAAATAAGTCTCCTATACTCAAGGCTGCATTTATTTGATCAAAAGCACAGTAAATTGTGAAATATTATTACAATTTTAAATAACGGTTTTCTAATTTAATATATTTTAAAATGCAATTTATTCCTGTGTTGTAAAGCTGAATTTTCAGCATCATTACTCTAGTCTTCAGAAATCATTCTAATATGCTGATTTGCTGCTAAAAAAAAACAGTTATGCTTTCTATTATTTTGTGAAAATTGCTTTAAAAAAAGCAACATAATTTAATTTAGCCTTAGATACTTAACAACTCACCACATTATTTACCTGAAACAGTCTTTCAAATCTCAGAAAAACTCCTATCATGCTAGACAAGACTGCTGATTCATAGAATGACCTATTTCTTGTTGCTGTCATGCAACCAATGTGGTGAACAAATAAACTCCAACAAATAAAAGGCACAAACATTGAGCCCGGCGTCTACCATTACCTAGAAGTGCCTCATTCTTGGTTCTCAATAGCTTTTTGTTCAAAGTTCATTTGGAGACATCAGCTGAATACTCATATTCATGGCATAAAATGATGCACTGTCAGTTGGGCCCATCATTTTCAGAGGCCAGACAACTTGTGCTTTTCTTTCCTTTCTACATGTTTGCACAGCCCGAAATTACGGAACCGCCGCTAACAGGATGTGTGCGTTCCTGAGGTACTTTGTGAGTATTCCGATTGCATCACATGTCCTGGATTTCATGGGTTTTTCACGGTACATTTACTGTGTCATTTATAAAAGCCGCTCTCTACTAATATGCTAAATACAACTGTGCTGAAAGAGCATACGTGCCAGATCGTAATTTGATTCGAATTAAATTTTTCTAATGGCATCCTCCAGAAAGTGCAAAGTAAACATTCGCTCGTTCTCGTCACTTTTCCGCCAAGTGCTTTTGACAGGATAATAAACATCTGGACAGTGTACATCATATGAAGCACACACAATTCTTTCTTCAGTGCTGAGTAAACTGTGGCCTAAAGTAAGTCCGCCGAGAACCCGCCAGGTAATCAAAACAAATACAACACATTTTCTATAACAAACAGAGCCTTATCTTTTCCGCCTCGTGGATACCATTTCATTTCATGCGGAAAATCTTAAAATTGAAGAGAATTTGCATCAGCCTCAATCAAATTCAAACACTGTCTTTAAGACATACTGCAGGGAAAATGGATTTTCATTGGTCTTAATTAGCACACAAGACAACTTTTTTAGGAAATGACTGTGAATTAAGGTTGTATGGAGGAATTGGGGGGTGTGGGACACTACGTGACGTCTGGCCATCCTGCAGTGGAGCCATTACTCGGGGCCTGAGGGATCACAGCTAGGGGTCGCGGCCCCTGATGACCCTTGGATGATGGGCAGAACTCCATCCATGAGGCCGCATGACAGCAGGAAGTACTAGCTAATGTGGTTCTGATTAGAGGCCTTATCTCCAGCCCCCGATTAATGGTTCAATTATCTGACGGGAAGAAACGCACCTCAGACTTGAGCGTTAAAGGAACAGTTCCCACGAAAAATGACAATTCTGTCACCATTTCCAAAGCTGTGTGAATTTCATTCATAAAAATATTTTTTAACAATATTGTGACTTCTTTTTTGTATAAAATATTAGAGTAAATGACCTCCAGGACAACATAAAAGAATCCTAAAAATTAATACATACGGAAATGATCAAC
This sequence comes from Garra rufa, assembly GCF_049309525.1. NCBI lineage: Eukaryota > Metazoa > Chordata > Actinopteri > Cypriniformes > Cyprinidae > Garra > Garra rufa. The sequence goes on along the minus strand of NC_133383.1, from coordinate 7,920,911 downwards.
CAGGATTTTCTTCTGAATTTCACCATTGATGTTCCACTGAAAAAAATAAGTAATACAGTTTTGAGTTAATTTTGTTCATTATAAACCATTCCTTTAAAATAGTTTACATTTTATTCAAAAACCTGATTCACCAGACAAATTTAATAATGAAGATGAGTTATTCAAATAGAAATTATTTTGACAATTACTGAGCACATATTAATAAAACCAGAGCAGAAAAAAAAATTGACAATTATTGAACATATATTAACAAATCAGAGTGACCAAATACAAATGACAAATTGTACATTTAAGTGTTTTATTGTAAAATTACATTAAATGTTCCATTAGATCTAAAAAGTGTGTTTTTACAGCAATTCCATAGGAGAACCATTTTTGGCTCCCCAAAGAACCTTTCAGTAAAAAGGTTTTCCAAAGGTTCCACTGATGTTGAAAGTTCTTCATGGAACCATCAATGCCAGTTTAAGAGTGAACATCATAGAAGAACCACTTTGGGTTCTGCAAAGAACCTTTCAGCAGTTCTTTAAACCATTTTTTTCTTGGAATGAAAAACATCTAAAGAATCTTATTCCACTATAAAGAACATTCCAGCCAATGGAATGGTTCCATGGATGTTAGAAATTATTTTGACAATTACTGAACACATATGAATAAAACCAGAGCAGAAAATAATCTGACAATTATTGAAAATATATTAACAAATCAGAGTGACCAAATACAAATTACACTCTGTTGGAAAATTGTACATTTAACAGTATTTTATTGTAAAATTACATGAAATTAGATTAGACTAGATTAGATCTATTACAAATTTTAGAGTAACTAAACTTACTGTTAACCAATTAACAGGTTTTTATAGAAGTATTTAGTATTCTTATTGTCATATTTGTCACATACAATTTATTCGGAAGTCAAAAGCATCTGGATAGTTGAAGGTTAGTGACTGCCAACATTAGAGGGACCACCTCATTTTGAATCATACAGTCTTTTAAGTGTAAAACATGCTAGCATTTGTCAAAATCTATTTTGTACCTCTACGACAATAACACCAAGTGCTAATCTTCGGCAAGCAGCTTTTGCACAGAATCTGTGATAATGGTGCATGATGGAAACTGGCAGGCACTAATATCTCTGCACTTAGGAGCTTGTCTTTGCTGTTCAGTGGATTGAGTTACTGTGAAAGCCATGATGGAGTGTAAAGTAATCTCCTGCTGTGGAGCTGCCGCGCATGCCTGGAGTCCGTCGCATGTTTCTGAGATTCCTTATCTGCCATGAGGGGGGCTTCACCTGCTGCGCTAAGATGCCCTGGAGACTTTAACACGGCTCACCAGCATTTCCCAGACACCACTCAACCTCTAACAAACATATTTCTTGACATACAATCTGAAAAATATTTTTTATTGGCACTGATGGTTCCATGAAGAACTTTCACCATCAGTGAAACCTTTGGAAAAATATTTCTTCACACGAAAAAAAAAAAAAAAGTTACTTTTACGAACTTTTAACTGAAAAGTGCTTTGGGGAACCAAAAAAGGTTCTTCACTCTTAAAAATAAAGGTTCTTTATTGGCATTGATGGTTCCATGAAGAACCTTGAACATCTATGGAATCTTTCAAATGCAGAAAAGGTTCTTTATAATCGAAAATAGTTCTTTAGATCTTCAAAATGGATCATCTAATGGATCTTCTATGGCATCACTCCAAAAACACCCTTTTGGAACATTTATTTTTAAGAGTGGAATGGCATCGCTGCTAAAAATACACTTTTTGGAACCCTATTTTTAAGATTGGCATCTTTGGTTCCATGAAGAGCTTTTAACATCTATGGAACCTTTCCACTGGCTGAAAGGTTTTTATAGTGGAATTAGGTTCTTTAGATGTTCTTCAAACTAAGAAAAAAATGGTTCTTTTAAGAACCGTTCACTAAAAGGTTCTTTGCAGAACCCAAAATGGTTGTTCTATGGTGTTCACTCTTAAATTGCCATTGATGGCTCCATGAAGAACCTTAAACATCAATGAAACTTTGGAAGATTCTTTAGATTGTTAAAAATATCTTCACACTAAGACAAAATGGTTAATTTAAGAACTTTTTACTGATAAGTTCTTTGGGGAACCAAAAATGGTTCTTCTATGGCACCGCTGTGAAAACAACATTTCGGAACCTTTATTTTTAAGAGTGACTGGCATCTTTGGTTCCATGAAGAACCTTTAACATCCATGGAACCATTCTATTGGCCGAAAGGTTCTTTATAGTGGAATAAGGTTCTTTAGATGTTCTTCACACCAAGAAAAAATGGTTATTTTAAGAACTGCTCACTGAAAGGTTCTTTGCAGAACCCAAAATGGTTCTTCTATGATGTTCGCATTTAAATTGGCATTGATAGTTGCACGAAGAACCTTCAACATCAATGAAACCTTTGGAAGATTCTTTAGATTTTAAAAATGTCTTCACACTAAGAAAAATGTATTCTTTTAAGAACTTTTTACTGATAAGTTCTTTGGGGAACCAAAAATGGTTCTTTTATGGCACCGCTGTGAAAACAACATTTCGGAACCTTTATTCTTAAGAGTGATTGCATCTTTGGTTCCATGAAGAACCTTTAACATCCATGGAACCATTCTATTGGTCAAAAGGTTCTTTATAGTGGAATAAGGTTCTTTAGATGTTCTTCACACCAAGAAAAATGGTTGTTTAAAGAACTGCTCACTGAAAGGTTCTTTGCAGAACCCAAAGTGGTTCTTCTATCATGTTAACTAATAAATTGGCATTAATGGTTCCACGAAGAACCTTCAACATCAGTGTAACCCTTGGAAGGTTCTTTAGATTATTAAAAATGTCTTCACACTAAGAAAAATGTATTCTTTTAAGAACATTACACTGAAAGGTTCTTTGGGGAACCAAAAATGTTCTTCTATGGCATTGCTGAGAAAACACACTTTTGGAACCTTTATTTTTAAAGTGCGTTATTTATTGGCACTGTTGGTTCCATGAAGAACCTCTTAACATCATGGAACCTGTCCATTGGCTGAAAGGTTCTCACTGAAACATCCTTTGTAGAAACTAAAGTGGTTCTTCTATGGTGTTCACTCTTAAATTGGCATTTATGATTCCATGATAAATCTTCAACATCAATGGAACCTTTCAAATTCACAGAAAGGTTCTTTGGGGAACCAAAATGGTTCTTCTCTGGCTTTGCTGCAAAAACACACTTTTGGAACCTTTATTATTAGGATTAGCATCTTTGGTTCCATGAAGAACCTTTAACATGGATGCTTTCCTCAGCTGAAAGGTTCTTTAGATGTTCTTCACACTATGAAGAAATGGTTTTTAAGAACTGCTCACTGAAAGGTTCTTTGCAGAACCCAAAGTGGTTCTTCTATGGTGTTCACTCTTAAAAATAAAGGTTCTTTATTGACATCTGTCATTCTATTAAGAACCTTTACTGTCTATGAAAACTTTTCTTTGCACAAAAGTTTCTTTATAATGGAAAAGTATTCTTCAAATGTTAAAATGTTCTTCACAATATTAAAAAAACGGTTTCGTTTACTGAAAGTTGCTTTGAAAGTCTTCGAAGAACCCAAAATAGTTCTTCATAGCCCCTTTTGGAACCTTTTTTTTTGTTGTTGTGAAAATTCCATTTTGGAACTTTAAAAGTTTGAGGGGAAACAATTTCTTTAAAGAACTGATCGCTGAAAGGTTTCTTGTGGAACCAAAAATGGTTCTTCTCCTTCTGGAACCTTCATTTTTAGTGTACTGTAAATATTTGATGAAATATGCATCCAAAGATTTATTTTAAAAAGAATAATGCTGCAAATCCTGTCAAAATTTTCTAAATGTTCGTCTTTGGAACTTCTCCACAACATCTGTTGAACAAAAATCACATTTCACCTACATCATACTGAAACATAAGGTACGTATGGTTTACTTCGCTCCTGTATGAGTCTCAGTTTCAAAAGAGGAAGGATTTTTTTCCACCACAATTCAAAGAAGCAGCGCACAAACGCATGGAGCCGTGCCACGGTGTGGAAAAGACGCATGTCCAGCCTCATGCTTCACGTCAGGGCCTCCGCCAAAGCAAACTGTGGTCGGAAGAATCCTTTAATAGTGCCCGATCTGTGTCACCTGAGACTGGAATCATCCGAAGCTAAGAAACCACACAGCCACAGTCATCGACGTGGATATTTGAAGCAGCCCGAGCCTCTCTAATGAACGTCTCCCACCGCAGACCACTCCGAACGGCCCCCGCTGCATCGTAATCTGCCCTACTTTCATATTTAGACGTCTGTGCTCCGGACAGGTCACAATCTAGACGGCTAAGACAAATGCACAGTGGTTTTTCTCACAGATTCTTAGATTACAACTTGCAGTTTCCTCTATTTATCTCCATCATGACTGTTCATATGACAGCCAAGCACATGAAAACGACTCACGTCGAAGGGAACGGTGACAGAATTTTCCAACTGTGTGACTGATGCAATCTAACGGTGACAAAGTCTGTCCAGAACATTTCGATCCACAGGATACTAAGTGCTAGTGTTTGTCTTGATAACAGAATTTGGTAGTTAAAGCAGTATTGATACCAGTCAAATTTCAGTTATTGGTAAAATAATAGGATATTAAAGCCATTTATCGGGTCATTTACTCACCTCATATCGTTCCAACGCTTGATTTTCTTTTTTGATGATTTTCTTTTTTCTGTGTAACACAAAACAAGACATTTTGAACAAACATGATTTATGACCCTGGACCACAAAACCAGTTTTAAGTACCATATTGTAGCAGTAGCAAAAAATACATTGTATGGGTCAAATGATCAATTTTTCATTCATGCCAAAAATCATTAGGATATTAAGTGAAGATCATGTTCCATGGAGATATTTTGTACATTTCCTACTGTAAATATATCAAAGCTTAATTTTTGATTAGTAATATGCATTGCTAAGAACTTCATTTGGACAACTTTAAAGGCGATTTTCTCAATATTTAGATTTTTTTGGACTCTCAAATTTTCAAATATGTGTGTCTCTGCCAAACATTGTCCTATCCTAATTCATACAGGCTACTATTATAGTTGTTATTAATATTTTAAATTCACTTTTAAGAATTTCAAATATAATTTTATTACACTTTTAGCCATTTTGTTATATGCATTTTGTAATTTGTATTAGTTTATTTTAAATATGACTTTTTACATTAAATGTACATTATGTAAGTTTTAGTTCATTTATTTTATTTGCAGTTAGTAATTTTAGTTTCAAATAAAAATAGAAATGCTGTCTTAACTAAATGAAATAAGTTTACATTTTTCATCTATTATTCATAATTTATTTCAGCTTTATTTATATTAACAAAACTGTTTAATAGTTTTAGTTAACGATTTTTAACGGTTTTAGTACATGATAAAAATGATGACAGATTTTTCCATTTTCAACTATCCATCTGCACGCTGTTTTATTTAAAAAAAAAAGATAAAATTCTCATGTTTAACTATCCATTTGCACACCCCTTTATTTAAAAAAAAATACTAATTAATATTATTAATATTAAATATTAACAAACATGGGAGAACTTTTAGATAACTTGTTTGAAAATATTTGTTATTTTGCAATAATTTAAATAAGTATTGTTGGTAATTTTCCTCTCTAAATGACTGGATTAATTAATGGATTAATGATGGATTAATTCTGCACCAATTCTGCACCAATATTACAATTCTGGGAAATACTGATAAGCAGATAATTTTTTAATAACTGATAAATAGTTTATATTAAAATTCTATATTATTTAGTACTTTAAAAAATACATTAAAATCTAATTTATATATAATATCTGACAATATTGTACCGATATTTTATGCTTATAATCATCACACATATTATACAAGCCACAGAAAGTTGTGCTTTTTCAGATCTGCCAAGAAAAAGGAAGTTGTCATGTGGCATTTTCACCAAACCTCTGCTGCTTCCAGTTCAGACCAACTGTTGGCAAAAGGACAGACAGCACGCAGACGTGGAAAAGGCTGGTTAGCGTCACACAAGAGCGGGGCGTCCATTAGGAAGACCACACAGGGCTCCAGACACTTCTCCAGTGAGATAGACACTATCAGAGTGAGTGACAGGTGCTCGTTTTTCGTCCCATCTCGTTCTCTGATAGTGCAGATGAACAAGCCTCCCGACACGTTCCAACTGTTTATCATCCGACGGCTTGATTTCCTCTTACAGAGAACAGATGGCTTCTTTAACGGCTCTGCACTCGCCTGTTTCGTCTTTAGTTCTCAGTATATCTCAGCACAGACGTTTTCGTGAGATCTGTGCCAGTGCTAGATTCATCCTACGAAAGCAAAAATTGGGAAATTAGCACTTTCAGTACTGTTAGAAATACATATTGATGCAACAGTGGTGGGACAGAATATATAAAGCAGTTTATATCAAGGGTGTAGAATTTAGTAGGGATCCTATGCACATGTCCCTACCAATATCCAGCGACTACTGAATTGCCCTAACCATAATTTTAATCAAACAATTAAATACGTGTGTATGTAACCATTGTTGTAATTTCGGCTGCATCTGAAATAGGTCATACAACTGAAATTACCAGAGAAGTTAAAGTAATATGCTAGACTCCAATATGCTTCTCCAATTTGCTCTTTTTACATGGACTATCACTCTATAGACTAATATATACTGATAAATGTAACACTTCAGTGATATGAGATGACTGGATGGTTTCAACTGATTTCCTGTTGAACTGCAGTGGTCAAACTCTTTAAAAATATAGTGAATTAAGCTACAAACTCAATCATAATGTATAATGTTTCCATCTAACATGCATTTTGAGCTGCAGCTCATCATATTAATGGAGTTTTTTCACTTGTTAGCAGTAAATTGGTTAACTTACCTGAATATGTTAGTAGATTTGTGTTGAATGTTGTCTTTGGAATGTAAATATAGATATTTTATTTGTAAACATCACTTTTTTTTTTTGCTTATTCGATTATTGTCATAAAACTAACTAAGCCAGTAGTAGTACTGACAGTGTCTTGGCTGAAGACGTGAGAAGCGGAGAAACTGACAAGTGAGTCATTTATGCTGGAAGCGCTCTGATTGATTCACACTCGTGACTTTCATCATTCAGTTCAAGCAATTCACTAGCATAAAATCTGAACAAAAGAGCATTTCATTTCCGAATGTCGATATCGCTCGTAATGATTTTAAAAAAGCACGTATAGTGATGGGTAAAACGGAGCTTTTCGAAACTCTGAATCAACCACTGCGTTGCAAAATGACTCACTGTTTCGAAGCACTTCAGTCGGACCGTGTATCATGAATCATTTGATTCAGGTCGGGACTATAGGTGCGGGTTTGCCAATTCAGATCAGGACTTCAGAGCGTGTATAGCGAATCACTTGATTTAGTTTGGAACTTTGGAGCGGGTTTGTGAATCTTTTGATTCAGATCGGAAGTTCGTAGCGGGTTTGCGAATCGATCCGTGCTCCAAAGTCCCGGTCTGAAATTATAGTTCGTGAATCATTATTCAGATCAGGACTACGGAGTGTGGATAGTGAATCAATTGATTTAGATCAGAATTTCGAAGCGAGTTCACGAATCATTAGACTTAGATTGAACGGAGTGTGTATCGCAAATCATTTGATTCAGATCGGAACTTCGGAGTGGGTTTGTGAATCTTTTGATTTAGATCAGAAGTTCGTAGCAGGTTTGCTAATGAACCCATGCTCCAAAGTCCCGGTCTGAAATGATAGTTTGTAAATCATTATTCAGATCGGGACTACGGAGTGTGGATCGCAAATCATTTGATTTAGATCAGAATTTCAGAGCGAGTTCAGGAATCATTAGATTTAGATCGAACGGAGCGTGTATCACAAATCATTTGATTGAGATCGGAACTTCGGAGTGGGTTTGTGAATCTTTTGATTCAGACCGGAAGTTCGTAGTGGGTTTGCGAATCAATCCGTGCTCCAAAGTCCGGGTCTGAAATGATGGTTTGTGAATCATTATTCAGATCAGGACTACGGAGTGTGGATCGCAAATCATTTGATTTAGATCAGAATTTCAGAGCGAGTTCATGAATCATTAGATTTAGATCGAACTGAGCATGTATCACGAATCATTTGATTCAGATAGAAGCCTAGGAGTGGGTTTGTGAATCTTTTGATTCAGATCGGGGGTTCAGAGCAGGTTCGCAAAACATTAGATTTGGATTGAAACTTCAGAGCAGGTTCGCAAAACATTTCGCGAATTGAATGAATCACGTTCCATGCTTTAAAGGAGCATGATCGTAAATGATGGTTTTCAGATCAGAACTTCTGAGCGGGATCGCAAATCATTTTTTTCGAAATCCTGAACTGAAATAATGATGGACAAATCATCATTCAGATTGGGACTATGGAGTGCAGATCGTGTATCATCTGATTTGGAACTTCGGAGCAGGTTTGTGAATCATTTGATTTAGATCAGAACTTTGTGGATCATTTGATTTAGATGGAAACGTTAGAGCAGGTTTGAGAAACATTTCGCAAACTGAATAAATCACGTTCAGTGCTCCGAAGGATCACAATCTGAAATGATGGTTCACAAATCTTTTGATTCAGATTGGAACTTCGGAGCATGGAACATTGGAGTCATTATTCAGAACGGTACTTTGGTGCGGGTTCAGGAATCATTTGATTCAGAACGGGACTTCGGAGCGTGTATCGCAAATCATTTGATTTAGATCCGGACTTCTGAGCGCATATTGTGATTTTAAAAAAAATTATATTATAAAAGACTACATAACATCAAACCATATAATAAGTAAAATAGCCATGCTTTTATTAGAATAAAAGTGTAGTAACCATGTTTTTTTGTATAACCAGTTTTACTATCATACCATTGTTAATCTATGGTTTGTGTAGCAAAATCATTTTCACCTTAAGAGTACACATAAAATGAATATAGAGATACAGTTTTCACTGCTCAAAGATTACCAGAATTTTGGATAGTTTTCATATACTTGTCTAGATCAACTTGAATAAAGAAGAAAAGAGAGGCTTAGTGCCAGATTTTTGTTTATGTATGTGAGCTAGCAGGAAATACAAATTAATTGAGTTATATTTTCCTATATTCTCTATTATATTGAGAAGTCAAACAATCCAAAGCAAACGTCTTTAAAAAAGAAAGAAATGCCACTTAAATGAAATTAGGAACATTACAAAAAATTCCCTGGGTGCATTGTCAAACAAGTAAATGATATCTTCCTCAGAAGAGTGACAAAAACAACAACACACTTCAAATGTCTGACGATATATTGATATTAGCTGAAAGTATTTAATGTCAGAAGAATGATATAAGAGTCTAGCGGTAACTGTACCAAAAACATTCTGAATACACAACCCTGCAATTGACCAATCAAAATGAAATATTCCAGAGTGCCATGTAATAAAGCATAACATATGACAGACATTTTCCATTGTCATTATGTCAGCTGGCATTTGTCAAACTGCATTCACAGTCCCTCTGAAAGACTTAGGCGAATGCCAACGTCAGTCCATTATGAAGTTTATACTGGCCTCAGCTGTCTGCAGTGCATTCATGTAAGAATGCTTGCAAGTACAGGCTAGCATGTCAGCAATGTGAAGCAGGACTTTGAAGTGTCAGCCTGGGTCAACAGAAACAACAGGTACTGTAGTAACAATCCTCAGAAACAGGTGGTGCACTCATGTCTGAACCAATATGTGCTGGTGGCCATATGAAATGTTTCCGCTCAAGGACTTGATTGTTGTGATCAGTGGCGTTTGACCTGTTAATCAAAGCAGCATATGGTCTAATTTTTTTCTTTTTCTTTTTTTTTTTTACATTTTCTAGAAAAAATGAGTCACTTATGTGTTAAAAAACAGTGATATTTTAGTATCTTACAGAGTCATAGAGATACTATAGTTTTAATTAAGATTTTGAAAAAGTTTTTTATTTTTTATTTTAATGCGTGTTTGCTTTGTGACATTTTACAATATTTTGCACAGAACACCACGGTGGCTCAGAACTGTCAAAACACCTCTCAAAATGCTTATTACGGATGCAAAAAATGCAGAAAATTTAACCCAATCCAATTTCATTTTTATGACGGACAAAATGTGTAAGCATGACTGACAAAACATGAGGTCGTATTTATTTTTTAACGTGCAAAAATTTCAGATGAGCATTTCATACCCAGTATGCAAGGATCTTAACTATATAAGCAATAACAATATTGATGAACGCATTAGAAAGCCCCAAAAATACACTTTATCAGACCCTTCCCAAACAGACGCACAGATATGATTTGGCGTCTTTAAACACTGGAAACGGAGAGTGGAAAGCACTCCGTACATCTTTTGGAAAGCAGGCGACAGTCATTGGCATGTCAAAGGGCCAAGTGTTCACATATGGTCACATAGCTGAGCTAATGGCTGACAGGCCTCAGCAAGGGCATTAAAGTGACCCTGCCCCAGGACAACACACGTACGCGTGCACCAGTGCTCCATAAACAAGGATACAGAAATCTGTAAACATACAATTAGGCCATTAATGTTGCACAATAGACTGCTTCCTCTTACATTTACATTTGACATCCTGGCCACAGTAAAAAGACACTTAAAGGGATAGTTCATGCAAAAATGAAGATTCTGTTATTAATTACTACCCTCATGTTGTTCCAAACCTGTAAGACCTTCGTTCATCTTCAGAACACAAATTAAGATATTTTTGATGAAATCCGAGAGCTTTCTGATGCTGCATAGACATCAATGCAATTAAAACGTTCAAGGCGGGACATTGTTAAAATAGTCCATTTGACATCAGTGGTTCAAGTGTAATATTATGAAGCTACTAGAATAAAGATATTTTGCAATAAAGTCATTATTTTTGTTTTCTTTAAGCACAAAAGGTATTCTTGTAGCTTCGTTACATCATTACGGTTGAACTACTAATGTCGCATGGACAATTGTAACAATGTCCTTACTACCTTTCTAGGCCTTTTTGAACGTGGTAGTTGCATTGCCGTCTATGCAGGATCAGAAAGCTCTCGGATTTCATCAAAAATATCTTCATTTGTGTTCCGAAGATGAACAAAGGTCTTACAGGTTTGAAACAACATGAAGGTAAGTAATTAATGACAGAACTACCGCTTTAATGTTCAGTAACATTAGCAATTTGACTGCACTATCAGATAAATGCTAAACTCATTTGAGTTAAAAACGGCACATTTTCTATCTGCTTACAAAGAAGTTTGCATTATTGATTATATTATTTTCTTCATTACTATAAATGCGCTCTGAAAGGATCTCAACTTTATAAAGGTGAATTTACTATAGAAAGGTTCCTCTTTGCTCCACAGAACTTCCTGATTCAAATTACACAATCAAAAAGTCCAGAACTATATGAACTAAAGAAAACATCAATCTGACCTCTTACACACTGCAAAAAAAAAAAAAAAAAAAAAATATCTGTAGTATTTGTATGAAACAATTTTCACTCAGAAACTGCTCTTCATTTTACAATTACAAAAACAGCAACGATACATTCAATTTTATATGTGAAACTTAGAAAAACTAAAATAGTATTTTTTTTGTAAAATGTAATCTTTAAAATATTTAAAAACATTTTCTACAGTCTATTAAGTGAAGATCATATTCCATGAAAATATTTTGTAAATTTCCGACTGTAAATATTTCAAAACAATTTTTCATTAGTAATATGCATTGCTAAGAACTTCATTTGGACAACTTTAAAGGCGATTTTCTCTAATCCTTATTTAAAATAATTAAAAATCATTTTCTACAGTCTATTACTTTAAACTGCTAAAATGCAAGTACTGCTTATTACTTGACTGAATATTGATTTTCTTAATATTTAGATTTTTTTTGCACCCTCAGATTCCAGATTTTTTAAATATTGTTCTATCCTAACAAACATCAATGGAAAGCCTATTTATCAGCTTTAAAAAGAAATTTTAAAAAATTGACCCTGATGACTGGTTTTGTGGTATTAAAGTAAAAATGCTCAAAGTATTAAAGTATTTTTAAAAAAATCCAACTTGCATTTTTTTTCATTAAAAAAATACAAATAAATAAATAAATACATTTAAAGCTTGATTAGCTTAACCATTTTAGTGGAAATCAAACTGTTTTGTAAAAAAAAAAGAAAAAAAAAAAAAAAAAAAGTGGCTTGCAAAAGGTCCAAATAATGTCCCAACTTCGCAAACTGATTCTTCTGAACAAACAGTTTTACAGTGAATGATGTTCCCAACATGCTTGAAATAATTGTGTTAAATATTATTCAAAATCATCTTTGCTTCTGCATTTTACTGCCTTATTTTATACTGCTGCTGTCACTGTTTGTTAGCTTGCATAATGTTCATCTTTTTTATGAAGTATTATTAAAAAAATACAAGACGCACTGTGAAAAATCCCAGAGGACGTGGTCGGAAGCCAAAAGTGACATCTCTGCTGGCCAGGAGGATAGTGAGAGAGGTAAAAAAAAAAAAAAAAAAAAAATTTATCCAAGGATCACCACCAAGGCCATCCTGCAGCCAGTCCAACGGACACTGCACACCGCTGGGTTCCACGGACACAGAGGAGGACACCACTTCTCCAGATAAGGCACACAAAAGCCTGCTTGGCCTTTGCAAATGCTCATCTGGACAAAGAAGAAGACTTCTGCTCTTCTGTTTTATGGTCAGATGAAACAAAAATTTAATTGTTTGGCCACAATGATGTAGCCTTCATTTGACGTAAAAAAGGAGAAGCCTTCAACCCCAAGAACACCATCCCCACTGTCAAACATGGTGGTGGAAACCTAATGTTTTGGGGGTGTTTTTCAGTCGGTGGACCAGGGAACCTAATCACAGTAAACGGCACCATGAAAAAGGAGCAATACATCAAAATTCTCAACAACAACATCAGGCAGTCTGCAGAGAAACTTGGCCTTGAGCACCAGTGGACATTTCAGCATGACAACAACCCAAAACACACAGCAAAAGTGGTGAAGAAATGGTTAGCAGACAAAAACATTAACGTTTTAAGTCCTGACTTAAATCCAATTGAGAATCTGTGGAGGGAGCTAAAGATCAGGGTGATGGCAAGGAGACCCTCCAACCTGAAAGAGTTGGAGCTCATCGCTAAAGATGAATGGGCAAAAATACCAGTGGAGACATGCAAAAAGCTGATCAGCAATTATAGGAAGCGTTAGATTGCTGTAATAGCCAATAAAGGCTTTTCTATTGATTATTGAGAAGGGTATATATAAATAATTTTGGACATGCCACTTTTTGTTCAAATGTAAATAAAAGATGAGTAATATATATTTTTTTTTCACAGTGATGCCTCTTGTACCATCGTCTTATTATCTTCTGGGAGACATTTCTAATATAAAAAAAAAACTGGCTGGTTGAATAAAAGTAACTTTACGTCAGAATTTGCCAGGGGTATGAATAATTTTGGGCTTGACTGTACATGGTTGTATTTAGGCTACGGAATTGTGAGAATTACAAAAAGTGTAAGAATCATAGCTTTTGTTGGTCGCAGAGTTTATTTTCCGTAATATTCCAAAAGCCAGTGGAAAAATCCTATTGTTTTCTTGTTGAGGGAACCAGGGTGATCCAAACTTCTGGGTTGGCCTACAAAAAATGTGTCATCACTGCTGCAGTACTCTATATTCAGGAGGCAAATAATGCCCACGTTACGCAGATGGATTGGAAAATCAAACATAACGATGGAAGAACGAGGTTTGTAGCTTGATGTGTTCCTAAACAATCTTGTTGTTTAGCAACCCAACCAAAAGTTGAGCATTTTCAGTTGTTTCTTGAGTTTACACAAAACAAATGGACTGTAACAGGAGGCATATCATCTCAAATGTAGCAAAAGCTAACAAAGCTGTGGGAAACCCTTCACGTAGTTGACAGTGTGAGAAAGTTAGCGCACAGATTTGAAGCAGACAGCTTACAATGGACTTTATCTGTATTGAGTGTTTACGATAGATAAGTTTTGCCCTCAGTGACAGCCATCAGACGGCCAGAGCACATCTTGAGATTGTTAACAAATAGACTGCTTCAGACAGATAAGCTCAACATATTAGACGATTTGAATGTGCTATAGGAACGGCTTTGTTTGGTTTGAGTCCCAGGTGTGACCGTATCATAATCAGCTTGTGTCATCAGCTTGGCTGAACTAGTTTTTTGTCATCAGCATGCAATATTTGTTTTCTGTTTAACTGTTAACTATTTAAATCTCTATCACGGTAAGGGCAAGATTTGAATTATTCAAATAGGTTTGTACAGTATGCGTCGGTGATGGGTGAAGGACATAGAAAGGTTTTCATCGGAGATGGAACATTTTCATTTCGAGCCGCTGCGGCCTGACGTACAGTATTTTCTTTTGTTTTGCATGTTCCGCTCTAAAATTGGACGTCAAAGAATAAGTAATTATCCCTCTAAATTGAGCCATTTCGCATAATTATTTCTTGGAATGTAATGTTTTACTGAGCTACAAAGAACATTGAAACTTGCCGTTTTATAAGCCGTTTGTGTCGCATAATGGCTTTTCCCATCAGCTCCAGACTGCGCTGGTTAATTTGGGAAGAGGTCCTGTTCCCTCCCAGAGCACAATTTAATGAGGGATATCATCCAACTGAGAGAAGTCATGTTTATTTATATATTTCATATTTATTATTGTGCTTTTCTTTCAAGATTTATTGTTGTACACACTTAATAGAAATGAATAAAGAATGGAGGAAATTCGTGAAATTAAAAAAAAGCTTAAATTAATATATGCATGTCAATATATGCACAAAAAATTGTTTTGTATAATTTTTAATTGCAAAATAATTATTAAAATAAAGTAAATAGAAAATAAAAAATTGTTTTCATAACATTAGCATTTCATATATTTTTTTTTACTAAATATGATATTAAAATAAAAAATATTTAGAGAAAAGAAAATTTTAATGTTACTACAATTTCAAGATATTTTTTATTAAACTATTTTATTTAGTTTTTATATTTATATAATGTACACATTTATGGGTATGAAATAATTTTCTAATATTATTTAAATATACAAATAAATTATACATCATAAATAACATTATACATAAATTATATAATTTTTTAATTATTAAAATTTAAAAATACATATTTAGGAGTAAAAGAAAAACAAAAAAAGATATTTTTTTATTAAACTATTTTATTTAGTTTTTATATTTATATAATATACACATGTATGGGTATGGAATTATTTAAATATATAAATAAATTATACATCATAAACAACATTAAACAAATTATATATTTTTAATTAAAATTTTAAAACACATAAGAGAAAAGAAATAAAAAATAAAAAAGATATTTTGTATTCACATATTTTATTTAGTTTTTATATTTATATTAATTTACAGACACACACACAGGTATTGTTACAGAATTATTTATTAATATTTAAATATATAAATTATACATCAAACAACATAATACATAAATTATATAATTTTTTAAATTAAAATTTTAAAATACATATTTAGAGAAAAGAACGAAAAACTAAAAATATATATATTATATATAAAATATTTAATTTAGTTTTTACATTTATATCATTTACACACACACATTTATTGTTACAGAATTATTTATTAATATTATTTAAATATATAAATAAATTATACATCATAAACAACATTATACATAAATTATATTTTTTATTAATTAAAATTTAAAAATACATAATTAGAGAAGAAAGAAAAACTAAAAAAAAATACATTTTGTATTCAAATATTTTATTTAGTTTTCATATGTAATTTACACACATTTATTGTTACAAAATTGTTTATTAATATTATTTAAATACATAAATTATACATCATAAACAACATTACATAAATTTTATATTTTTTGATTTATTAAAATTTAAAAATACATATTTAGAGAAAAGAAAGAAAAACTAAAAAATATATATTTTATATTAAAATATTTAATTTAGTTTTTATATTTATATCATTTACTCAAACACGTGTATGGAATTAAGAAAGAAAAACTAAAAAATAAGATATATTTTGTATTAAAAAGTTTAAATATTTGTTTTTTTTACTTCAAGTGAAGAAACCATCTAGCAATAGCCTAAAATACCTTAAACCACCCATCCACCACCACAAATCTTTTTGCATTACAAAACGTCAAAGTGAATCTCTAGTGATAATGAGATTCTTAAGTTGGATCCATAAAATTGAGATTCTACACTTACCAGGCAGAACTTTACTAAAATAAACTACTGGGTCTCCATGCCTCTTTATTAATCTGTCTGTGACCGTTTAACGTTCATTTTGCTCAAACCAGAGAGCGCTTAACTCTTTGTTGCTCCCTAGATGGCCAAATCAGCCCTATGAGTGTGAAGAGAATTATGAGCAGTTTTACGGTGTTAGTTACTCCTTTGTTTACAAGTGAATGCTTAGCAGTGTTGTGAGAACAGTGTAGCTAATGTGAAATTTATGTACAGCCTGAGGCAATGGAGATTTTTTTTTCTCTCCAGCGCTGCGTCAGTGAGCCGATCTTTGCATTCCTAGTCTTATCCGTAAATCTTTACGTAGCCGTAAACCACAACCCAGGGCCTGTGTGGCACAAACGAGAACACGCTTCACACGGTGGAACCCTTGTTCTGCGGGACACATGGATCGGAATAAAGGGTGACCTCTACTGAAAGACTGCATGACTGACATCACTCAGCAATGCAAGGTCAAAGGTCACAACTGGAGAGTTATACAGTGACCTCAGAAAGTATTTGGATACTTAAGCCACATAACATGAATGTCATTGTGTTATAAAATATCAAATCAAGTGCATCGCCAAAGAAAAGCGCTTCACAAAACTAAGTTCTATTATTTATTTTTGCAATAACTTTTAAGCAACAGGACAAAAGTTCCATTAAAGCATCACTAATGCAACACTTTTGTCTGCATTTTAAACATCGGTGAGGTTTTAAACTCAAAATTAATGTCTTACGTGAAAATAAATTACATTTTGTTACCTAATGCTGATTTTTTGGTGTGACTTTGATCGCTGTTTTTCAAAGTAAACAAATCAATACATTTATTCAGCAAAGATGCATTAAATTAAATGAAACATACATTTATAATGTAAAAGTATTATCATTTTTAATGAATGCTTGTTTTTTCTTTTCTTACCTTTTCTTTTTTTAAGTGAAAGCTTGTTTCCTATAGAAGCCCATTTCCACCACTGAATCAAAAGCAAAAAAAAGGAAAAGTTTATTGCAATTTTTTCTCTCACAGCTTTGACCTTTATTTCACAAAACTGAGAGATAAACTTGTAATTGCGAGTTATAAAGACAGAATTGTGAGATAAAAACTTGCAATTCTGACTTTTTCTCACAAATGCAAGTTTTTAAAAAAATCTTTTTTTTTGCAGAATTGCAAGTTTTTATCTCAATTCTGACTTAACTTACAACTGCGTTGTTATAAAGTCAAAATTGTGAGATATACACTTGCAATTCAGAGAAAAAGTCGAAACTGAGAGTGTACATAATTCTGACTTTATTTCTCAGAATCATGAGTTTATTTTTCAGAGTTGCAAGTTTATCTCATAATTCTGAGAAAAAAGTCAGAATTGACTTTATATCTCGCAATTCTGACTTTATAACTTGCAATTGCGAGTTTATATTACACAATTCTGAGAAAAAAGTAAAAACTGCAAGATACAAACTCGCAATTCAGAGAAAAAGTCAGAATTGTGAGTTTATATCTCACAATTCTGACTTTATTTCTCAATCTTGAGCTTATATCTCAAAATTGCGAGTTTATGACTTGCAATTCTGAGAAATTCAGACTTCATTTATCAGAACTGAGTTTATATCACAACTCTGACAAAAAAAAAAGATATAAACTTGCAATTCAGAAAAAAACTCAGAATTGCAAGTTTATTTCTCAGAAACGTGAGTAATTGTTTACATCTCGCAATTCTGAAAAAGTCGTCATAATTGAGTTTATGGGTCAAAGACGAAAAAGGGTTTAAGCATAAAAAGTGTAATACTGCTTTAAATTGTTGTTGTTGTTTTTCCAAAAACATATTTAAAAGTTTTCCGTTTAATTTAATTCAATTTTTGTTTTACTGAGGAAAAAAATTAATATCATACATTTTTCGCTAATTTACAGAAGACACCCACTAAAATGTCATTGAGTATAACAATCTTGTCGGGCATATTTACAACAAAAATCAATTTATGACACATTAAAAGACAAATTACTTTCACCCAAATACTAATTAGCTGTAATTCTACATTTTAAAATTTTTTAGTATTTAATATGCTGCCTTATTCTTTTATATATTTTAATATGTACAAGTCAGAATAACCATGTTGTTTGAATTTTTACATAAATATTGTTACACTGAATGACAATGTAACATTATTTCAACCAAATTTTGACATTTTATTGTCCAAAAACTTATACGAAACCTTAAAAGTATTCTATGGACATAAAACGACTTTGAAATTTCTTAGCGTCTTTGACCCTTATATCTCACAATTCAGATTTTTTTCACAATTGTGAGTTTATATCATGCAATTCTGACTTCATTTCTCAGAACTGACTTTATATAATACAATTCTGAGAAAAAAAAAGGAAAAATTGCAAGATATAAACTCACAATTCAGAGAAAAAGTCACAATTCTGAGTTTCTCACAATTCTGACTTTATAACTCACAATTGCAAGTTCATATCATGCAATTCTCACTTCCATTTCTCAGAATTGAGTTTATTTTACAACTGACAAAAAATAAAAATCGCAAGATATAAACTCGCAATTCAGAGAAAAAGTCAGAATTGCAAGATGTAGACTTGCAATTGCCAGAAAAAAGTCAGAATTGTGAGATTTAAAAAAAAAAAAAAAAAAAATTTCTTTTTTTTTTTTTACATTTTATTCAAAGAATCCTGAATAAATGAATAAAGGTTTCCACAAAAATATTAAACAGAACTGTTTAACACTGATAATATTAAATGTTTCTTGAGCAGTAAATCAGCATATCAGAATGATTTTTGAAGGATCATGTGACACTGAAGACTGGAGTACTGATGCTGAAAATTCAGCTTTGCGTCACAAAAAATAAATTATACTTTATAATATATTTTAAAAGAAAACAGCTAATCTAAATCATAAAAATATTTAACAATGTTACTGTTTTTACTGTATTTTTTATTCAGCCTTGGTGCACATAAGAGACTTCTTTCTACAACATTTAAAAAAAAAAAAAAATCTTACCCCCAAACCTTTGAACAGTAGTGTACGGTTTGGGGTCATTGTGTTCACATTCAATTCAGCAGGTTATCTAGGCTTACTATGCAAAACAAAACAATTCTGATCGTCTGTAAAACACCCATTTTAGCAAGAGTAGCCAAATTTCCATCATCAAAAACGTAGATTTCGTGGAACAGATTCCACGTTGGCCATTTCGGATTAGCAGACAATAGCATGGCAGGGTTCATACAAGTCAAAGCACTCTAAAAGCCCCATTTCCCATTTCCCCAGTGGGAGTGTTGTTATTCTGCCGATGGGACGGCTGCCTTTTCTGTAGCTGAAAGTTTGTGAAACGGAGCCTACTCCTTTGGCTCCTCACAGCACGACGGCAGTCTATAGTGGGCGGCGATTGTTCTCAAGACAATACGTCTTTTTAAAGGGTGCCACCACGATGGTAAGTATATATATGAAATATTGTTATCCTGGCTCAGAGAAATCAGAGCGGTCAGGCCGTCTAACCACAGTCACGCAGTGGCGCCACAATCCCGTGGACAGCTTCCACGCTTGTGCCGCTCAAAGAACACTGCTCACTGGCATGTGGACTATGAACTTGAGCAATTATACACTAATTAACCACCAATTATCTGTTCTATAACAATCATTTCACCATTGCCAAAAAGACATTTCACAGCAGACAATTGGTTCCTCAAAAGTGACAAAGGAAAAAGATGAGAGTTGTTTATAAATGACTAGTCAGTTTCTTAAAATACCATAAAAATGTTCACAGCCCATTAGTTGGCTTTAATTAAAAAAGACATTCAAATTTAGTTGTCATCTAAATAGAATTGTATATTTAATATATATAAAAAAGTAATTTTGCTTATATTCATTGATTTTATTTTAGAATTGATGTAATTTTTAGCATATATTATATAAAGAATATGTACTTATATATGCTAAAAAGTACATAAATTACAAAAATACACTATATATTACATTACATACATAATACAATTTAAATATTTACAGAAAATAAATCAAAATATAATGCAAGTACAATATATATATAGATTAAATTTAAAAACAAATCATTTTATATAAATTAAATATATAATTATAATACATAATGTATATTAAAAATATATATACACATCAATTATATAAGAATAATCTAAAATTATATTAAAATAAAACCTAAAAACAATAATTAAGTGATTTTAGGTCCATAGAAAGCACATTAAATGCAAGTAAAGTGTTTCGAATGAGTTTTTGGAGAATAAAATGTCAAAATTTGGTTGAAATAATGTGACATTGTCATTCAGTATTTATGTAAACAATATTTATTAAAAAATTCAAACAACATGCTTATTCTGACTTAGATAAAAAATAAAAATATTTAAATAAAAAAAAGTGTTTAGTATTTGGGGTGAAAGTTATTAATCTTTTAATGTGTCATAAATAGATTTTTGTTGTAAACAAGAAAAACAAAAACGCAATTAAATAAAACTGAAAACTTTGCATATTATATATATATATATATATATATATATATATATATATATATATATATATATATTAATATGTGTGTGTGCGCGTGAATGTATATGTTTATATATATATATATAAAATATAAACAGTATGTTTTTCTATATGCTAAAACGTACATAAATTACAAAACTACATTATATACATATTAAAATCTAAATAGAGAAAATAAATAAAATTGTAGTATATACAATTTATTTGGCTGCAGTCATTTAATACATAATGACGTTTTGTGTACGTGAGTGATTGTTTACGTCTCGCAGTTCTATATATTTAAAAAACAAATTTATAATTCTATATAATATATATATACTGTATATTACAATTATACAATAATAATTAATTACATTAAAATAAAATTTTAAAAATAAAAATATAACATACTAGAGTTTTATAAGAGTTTTAAAAAAGAATATTAAAATCTAGGCTAGTGAAAAGTGGCTGTAAAAAATGGAGTCAGCCAAAAAGGAAAAGTGGTTTTTTTTAGAGGGGGAAGACAAACTTTTAGGACTTTTTTTTTTTCAGTGAAATAACTTGTATAATCATTTACAATATTACCAGGAATGCGTATTAAGAAAAAAAAAGGGTCAAGTTCAGCTTCAGTCTGGCTTTTAGGATATTTTTTACTTGAATTCACATTTCTTGGCCTCGAATGGGTGGCGAACACTTTTAGTTTAACAGTCCAAACACAAGATATTAAATTGGGTCAGCTGCCCTGCCTAAATATGACATCTTTCAAACCCCAAAACGCTGCCGTTGCTCCTGTTTTTCACATCAAGACTTCCCCCTTCAGACCCCACCAGACCACCAGCACCCCGAACAGAAACCACATGAGGGAGCCGGGACCGGCCTGTAACCAGGAAGAACAGGGAGGCTGTTTATTTCTGGTGCATCTCTACTGAATGACTCACACGTTGGCTGGAAAAGCCGTCCAGTCTCCAACAGCTGAGCATGTGCCAGCTCCAAAGGCATATAACTTGTGCGCTGCCCACACGCTCCGCTTCACCCCCGTCTCAATCGCAACGCTCGTCATCTGCCTATTTTCTCCCGCCTTTAATCCCCCAGTAATCATCAGATGCAACATTTTACAATCAACATTGGATCTGACCTTGAGCAGGTTTAGAAAAGGCCAGACACATTAGTGGATGGGTACGAGGCCGGGCCGGGGAGAGAGGGAGATTAAGGGTAAGTGGGCGGCTCTAGGCTTCACTGGGGTTGAAACACACATTCGACGCCCCTATTATAGAAGACAGCGGGTCCAAACAAGCACTGCTCATTTAAAGCCTAAACAGAAAACAAATCTGCATTAACAATAATATCATTAGGGATGTGAAATGCATCGGGTTAAAGTATAATTCAAAAAATCTAGCTAACATACAGTAGCAGTCAAAAGTTTGAAATAATTACGTTTTTAAAGTTTATGAAACAAGAAAAACGACAGTAAAAACTGTAAATTCTGAAATGTTTTTACAATTTAAAATAACTGGTTTCTACTTGAATATATTCTAAAATGTAATTTATTCCCGTTATGCAAAGCTGAATTTTCAGCATCATTATGTCAGTCTTCAGTGTCACATGAACCTTCAAAAATGCTGCTCTAGAAACAGTCTTATTATTACTGATGTTAGGTTTTCATGTTAAATACTAGTTGCTGTTTTCTGTAACATACTAGGAGAATTAAATTGGCAAATATAATGAATGAAACTGTAATAGAGCAAACAACATTTGTCACAAAAGGCCTCCAAAACTCTTACTTCAGCTTGATCTCCTACACTCAAAGTGGCATACTATGTACAGTATACGGAATATGTTATTCACAGACATCTGAAGCATCATCTTGATTGCAACTGCGACATGGAAAGAAATGAGAAGAGGAAAAATGTTGAAATATTTCCAATTATCATGCTTGTTGACTCAACGACAAATGAAGTAATGATTTGTCTGAGTGGGTATACGGACAAACATTTTTTTCCCCCCTCAACGTTTGCCCGTAAAACAATTCATCTGCATTGACACGTGTGCAGCAGGGCTAGACACAAACTAAATTTGAACCACAATAGTTCTCATTCACACTACCTAGACAGTAAGATTAAAATAAATAAAAATAACAGCAATTCTGACTTATTTCTCTTGTGAGTTGTGAGGAAAAAAAAACAATTCACACAATTCTGACTTAATTTCTTAGAATTCCGAGATTATATAGACTTTTTCTCACAACTGCGAGTTTATCTCTCACAATTCAGAGAAAAAAAGCTTTTATCTCTGACTTTATCATTTTGACTTCATAACTCACAATTGCAAGTTTATATCACGCAATTCTGACTTGAAACTCAAAATTGCTAGTTATCTCACAATTCTGACTTTATTTCTCGCAATTGCAAGTTTTTAAATCACAGTTCTGACTTTATTTCTCTCAATTGTGAGTTTATATCACGCAATTCTGAAAAAAAAGTCAGAATTGTAAGTTCATATCTCTTGAGTTTTTATCTTGCAATTCTGACTTCATTTCTCGCAGTTGTGAGTTTATATCATGCTAAATTGAGAAAAAATGTCTGAATTTTGAGTTCATGTCTCTGACTTTATAACTTGCAATTGCGTTTTTATTACGCAAATCTGACTTTACACCTCGAAATTGTGAGTAATTTGTAATTGACCTTATTTCTTGCAATTGTGAGATTAGATAATGTAATTCTGAGAAAGAAAAAAATCAGAATCGTGAGAAAAAAAAATTGCAACTACTTTTTTTTTATGTTGTATTTAGTGGTGGAAACAGGCTTCCATAGAAGAAATACTATGATTGAAGAAAATAATATTTCTGCTTGACTATAGTATTGAATGATCATGTACCTTTTTATTATTTTGCAAATGTTTAGCAAATATTGCCAAAAAAAAAAAAAAAAAAAGTAAAAGAAAGAAAAAAAGTAAAAAAAAAATAAATACCATAGTGGTTTTCATAGAACTGAGGGCCCAAAAAATAGGACAAAAATAGAAATGTCTTTGGTAGGCTAACATTAGATTACCAAAAATAGTAGCCTGCACAAATCCTCAAACATGAGATTTTACTATTTTGAACATATTAATTGACTTCAAATCGTACGTGTCGAGAAGGAGAGTTTAGTACTGATGAGAAGCTACCTATTTTGGACACTGGATTCAAATCATCAAACAAGGAAAGCCTCAGAAATCTGAAAGCGATATGCTCATTATCTAATACCATAAACCTGGTTGTTGATTAACTCATCAACTTTTAAGCAGCCTGCTGTAGGTGCTAATGAGCAGCGCGCCTGGAAATACGCTTGGGTTTCAACTCTTGCCAACCAACACAAGTCTGTATTCCCTCAACAACCAAACCAACCAGCAAAAATGAAGACGTAGCTGTGACAGTCTCACAAATTCCCAGCTCTCGAAGCCCCCGCGGGCAAAGCCGAGTTCGTGGGAACCGCTGAGGTGACAGATCTCGGCATCTCTTCCCATAGAGCTCAGGGACAGAAGACATCCCTTATCCTGACCCACAGTCTGTTAGACATGATGAGCTGCTATCGTTAGTCAGCTGACCTTCCGTGGACCAATCAGAGCCAAAGAAAAGCCTTAAACGCCGGAGGTCACGGAAAACCTCGCCCTGAGGTCCAGATTTACTTGCTCAGCAAAATCCACACAACGCATAACATCACCAGGCCAAAATACAGCCCTCAAAAATGCAGTTTTATTCACTGTGGCGTTCATATGCGCTTCTAAAACGGATGAGCTTGTGTTCGAGCGATAGTAATTGGATCGTATACACTCTATAAATAAACTTAAAATGGATGGATACGCCAGTGTTTTTAACAAACGGTTCCCTCCAAGTTTAAATTACCATGTGTGGGGGAAATGTCTTAGAAGGTTTTGAAATTTGTACGAGTAGGCCATGATCGTGTGGCTTCGACTTAAGATACACCAAAGTTAAATATGCTCCAAATTACAGTCGTTACGGGACCCTCAAAGCCAAAATTAGAGGGCGAACGCCTAGGCGGTACTATTGACTTCTTTATTGAATGGCTGCCCCGTATAATTAGCAAAGCAAACTAATCCATCTGATCGCAACCATCTGAGAGCACCGTGCGGCGATTCAGATGATGTCTCGCGACGGCGGCTCATCGGCTGTCAACCTGTAGTTTTGTCACAGGAGAGCTTTGATCTCCGTCTGCGGGTTTTTGGTCGGTTTGTAAAGCGAAACATTCATCTAACGGAGGATCTTGTCTCTGGAGACTTTTTGGACAACTGAGAAGGAAGCCATTACTGCCACTACGGCCTGACGTTAATGACAGGATGACCTTTAACCTTGCTTTTCCCTCATCTAAAGCACGCCAGTGATTTTCAGTGTATCGTATTACGACATTTGACCACATTTCGACATCAGATTTCAGCTCTAGATGAACTTTGGTTACAGTTTTTGGTGCTATTTATAAAACACTGGTCTTAAAATATCTCAGAACTGTTTTTCCTATTTAAGATTTCAAAACCCCTTTTTTTTTGGAAAATATATTACTTACCAAATATACAATACAAAGAAACACAGTAAATACAGAGAAAATAGTACAAATAAAATATATATATAGTTAACAAAATGTCAAGTAAATTCTATAATAATAAATCTATTTTATTAGAATACATTTTATAACAATTATAATGCCATTATTCAACTTAAAATTAAAGAAAACAAGAAAATATTGACAAAATACTTTTGAACTACTGCTTTAATATATTTTCTCAATTTTCACAAACATTGTCACAAATAGCATAAAACACTAATGAAGAATGCATTTAAATATTTTTTTAATTTAAATTTTTTTTAATTTAAATTTTTTTTTAATAGCATAAAAATATGTATTTTATATTGATAATACTGTCATTTTTATTTGATCTCAACTAGAACTAATCGAAGCATTTAAATATTTGTTTAAATATAAAAAAGTGCAATTTCTATATTTTATTCCAGTTTAAAAAAAGTAATGATAAAAAAAAAGTTTTTTTTTTTTTTTTGATAATACTGTCATGCTTGTTTGATTATTCTAAGGATTTAAATCATTTTTAAATATAAAAAAACTAACCCTAACCCTAAAAAGTTAAACCACTGGGGAAAAATCCATATAAAAACAATGATTTAAAAAAAAAAAAGGAATTTAAAGAAAAATACAATTTAATAGTACAAAAATAATAGTGTACTAAAAAATCTTTTCAGAAGAATATATATATATACTATCATGCTTATTTGATTTGTTTAAACTAGAATTAATTGAAGCATTTAAATATTTTTGGAATATAAAAAAAAAAAAGTTAAATATTTTAATCCAGTGGAAAAAAATCCATATAAAATCTGATTTAAAAAAAAAAATATATATTAAAAAAAAACTTTATAGCATAAAAAAAAATTAATTATGATGATTTTTTTTTTCACTGGAATAAAATATTTATATATGCACACATATATACATATACATTTATACATATACATAAAATTTGATCCGTGTCACCTAATTAATCGAACCTTGCTCATCTTTGTGGCCTGATTTGCTTTGTTTAGATGCGGCAGGTAAAAAAACAAAGCCCACTTTATTTCCATCTGTGATCTGCTGCCCCGTATCCATGACGACTGTTTTGGTGCTGCTGTTGTGTGTAGGTGACTGTCCTTACCTCATGCAGCGCCACCTCTGCTTCCAGACAGAGACACACTGACCAAATTATCCTCGCAGCGGCACAGATACGCATGCAGTCACCGGTGTCAGCCTCTGCAGAGTTGCGGTCACATGTTTAATTTTGGATAGTGTTATAAGAGGTGATGCTCAACACATTCAGCCATTTAAAGCCTTCCTGTCATCTCACTGTCACATCCTTTTGACAGCTGAATCGATCCTACATAGGCAGACATCTGGCCCAAGATCGGGCCAAGGAAGGAAACTTTTGTCGACGTCAAACTTTTCCAATGAACCTGAGCAGCTCTTTGAAAAAGTTTGCATCACACACAAATTTTGACACGGATGTGAGCTAATATTTATCTTGAGATTCTATATTCCTGATTTGTTTCCTTGACTGTAAGGATTCTGATGGTATTATAAACATACTTTTGTTTTCCTTTTTAAAGGAGTATTAAGGACTATATTTTTGATTATTAAAAGTAAAATAAAATAGAAAAATATAAATCTATTATACCACTACACGACTATTATAATATCTAACAATTTTTTTGAAAACCCAATGGATGCAACAGAAGAACAACTTTTCTTTGAATAATGTCTCCCTCTACTGGCCAAGGCTGAAAAAAATCCCCTTTAAAACCAACATTAAAACAACTACATTATTGGGGTAAAAGCAGCTTTTTTATATATATATATATATATATATATATAAATAAAATACATTATATACAATAATCATATAGTAATTAATAGTATATATATATATATATATATATATATATATATATACAAATAGTATATATTATACAATAATAGTATATAAGTAATGTAGTGATTTAAAAAAAATTAAATAGAATAAAACAAATTTTAAGTTATTTTATAATACTGTCATGCTTGTTTGATCTGTTTCAACTAGAATTAATCAAAGCATTAAAATGTTTTTTTAAATATTAAAAAGTAAAAAAATGAATATATTAATCCAGTGAACAAAACCACAGAAAAATAAATAAATATTTTTAAATAGCATTACAAAAAAACATTAAGTTCTTTTATATTGATAATACTGTTAATGATCAGTTTCAACTAGAGATAATCGAAGCATTTAAATATTTTTTAAATAAAAAATGTTTAAATATTTTATTCCATTAAAAAAAAATAATGATTTTAAAAATAAACAAATGTAAAAGAAAAGTAGTATAAAAGACTAAAATGTAAAAAACAATAAAAAAAATATATACATCCATATATTTTTTATCAAAATAAAGTTCAAGACAAAAAACATACTGCATCTCACTTATGAATAAATTAAAAATTAGTCAAAATGTAAAATTATTTTGATATTGCATTTAAGTAAAATTAAATATATTATTTATCAATTCATTCATTCATTAATTTAAATAAATATAATTATTTAAATTAATTATATATGTTACATACTATATTATTTATCAATTCATTCATGTATTAATTTAAATAACTATAATTATTTAAATTAATTATAATGATATATTGTTACATATTATATGTGACCCTGGACCACAAAACCAGTCTTAAGTCGCTGGGGTATATTTGTAGCAATAGCCAAAAATACATTGTATGGGTCAAAAGTATTGATTTTTCTTTTATGTCAAAAATCATTAGGAAATTAAGTAAAGATCATGTTCCATGAAGATTTTTTGTAAAATTCCTACTGTAAACCTATCAAAATGTAATTTTTGATTAGTAATATGCATCGCTAAGAACTTAATTTGGACAACTATAAAGGTGATTTTCTCAGTATTTTGATTTTTTGCACCCTTAGATTTCAGATTTTCAAATAGATGCATCTCGGCCAAATATTGTCCTATCCTAACAAACCATACATCAATAGAAAGCTTATTTATTGATCTTTCATATGTTGTATACATCTAATTTTTGTAAAATTTAACCTTATGACTGGTTTTGTGGTCCAGGGTCACATATTATCAATATTTAATATAATGTTGTTTATTATATATTATTTAATACAATTTAGCAACAAGTCACCTTAACATGGGGGGGGGTGCAATCCTATACGGTTTCTGCAAAACGGTTTCTGCTGTATTGCCTGGAATAAGTCTACAATTGAATCTATGAAATAAATATACGCATTCAGCATTGTTTTATTGTTTATGATGACAACTCCGCAATTTAGTCAGAGAAAAATGGAAAAGTTTTTTTTTTACTGGGTATTTACAATAAATAGTAATTTGGAATGTTATTTGCAAAATGCAAATGTTATATGCAAAATGATCAACTACAATACATACTAATATTGAAGACATAACACATTCTCACTTTTAAAATACAAAGTATCCCTACAAAAATCTAACCAACCTATTCATGACCTGAAATGTTGTTCGTCCTCAAGGTCCAGTTCAGTTCAAGCTTCCATCCAGAATTTTAGCACCAGTCGGACCTACCGTTCCATACATCTGAAATGTGGTTTACTGCTCATGAATAAGATCAGTCTGTCAGATCGATTGGCTCTTCACAGCGTTTGCGCAGCCAAATCTTCAGGACACGTTTTCTTCAAGTCGCAGCTGCTCACGAGTCGCCGGTCATGATGGAGATGAACTCCTCTTGATTAACTGAAAGAGTCCAAGAACAAATGTGATCACTTAAACTCACTTTGCTTTTAACCTACTTACTCACAGCACGCACAATTATTAATATTTTGCTGATTAAATTACATATAGATCTCCACGACGCCAAAGGACACACAAACAGCTTTCAACTCAGCCTTCATTTCCACTGTTCCCATTTTTGTTGGCTGCAATACATTAATTTGCTGTGGCTTAATTGAGAAAAGCACTTTGGGCCAACTGGGAAAAGCACAGTAATTACTTCCATTCATCAGAGGCAATAAAAATAGCGCTTTTTTTTTTATCTCCCTAGATAAAAACCCAGCAACTTACTCTCTCCGTCCCCATCAGTGTCAAATTCATCAATCATGGCTCGCAGGTCTTCGTCACTCATGTCTTCGCCCAGTTCACGAGCGACTCGCCGCAGGTTTCTCAGGCTAATCTTTCCCGTCTCATCGTCGTCGAAAAGTTTAAACGCCTTCAGAATTTCCTCTTTTGGGTCTCGCTCCAATATCATGTCTGTCACTTTAAGAGAATAAAAAATCAATTGGTTTGAAGTAAAAAAGGTTAATGAATTTTAAGCACTGACACTAAGTAAGCAGAAGATTTATCGTGTTAATGGATTCTGCGAAGCATTTCTAAGCTATGTTTTCATGCAAAGTTGCATTTTTAACTTGATCAGAAAATTAGAATACTGCATAAAACTTTGCAAATAAAGCACCTTTTTCATCCCGTGTGTTTAAAACAACAAAATTGTCACTTCCAGGGAAAGTGGCGCAAAATATTA
>NC_133383.1:7548380-7553380 GCF_049309525.1 Garra rufa | reverse complement strand
ATCTATCTATCTATCTATCTATCTATCTATCTATCGTTCTATCTATCGTTCTATCTATCGTTCTATCTATCGTTCTATCATTCTATCTATCGTTCTATCTATCGTTCTATCATTCTATCTATCGTTCTATCGTTCTGTCACTCTGTTGTTCTATCCGTCTATCTATAGTTCTGTCTATTGTTCTGTCTATCTATCTCTCTATTGTTCTTTTGTTCTATTGTTTTTTTCTGTCATATCATACCATGTCTTGTTCTATCTATTGTTCTATCATTCTGTCACTCTGTTCGTTCTATCATTCTATCTAACATTCTGTCACTATCATTCTATTGGTTTTTTTTGTCTGTTGGTCTAATTATCTCTCTATCGTTCTATCATTCTATCTGTCATTCTATCTATCGTTTTGTCTATCATTCTGTCACACTATCATTCTTTCTGTCTGTTGTTCTATTTATTTATTTTTCTATCGTTCTTTCTCTGTTCTATCTATCATTCTGTCACTCTATTGTTCTATCATTCTAACATTCTGTCACTCTATCATTCTATCGTTCTTTTTGTCTGTTGGTCTATCTATCTAATCATTGTTCTATCATTCTGTCGTTGTTGAAAATAACCCAGACGTACTTATACACAGGTTTTATTTTATCCTTCACTTCTGAAGTTTTCAGGTCATTCACTCTCTGATATGCGTGTGTTAATAAAGGTGTTTATGAAGCGTGGTGTCCTGAGGTCTTTAGATCAGCAGAGAGATCAGTTGTTGAGTGGCTGGCTGGTGCAGCTTCAAGCGTCCTGTCTGGGTCATCTGGGCCGCCAGAAATACCGCCGCATGAAGGTGAGTCTCTTTTGTCCTCTGCTGGAGCAGACGACATTTATAGATCTGCGGATACAGGCTCAGAGATGACTCTCTGTAGTGATGTCCCTCTTTGTAGTGATCAATGTTCAGTAAGGGGAAGTAAAATGAACAATCAAACAAAGTTATGACATCTCAGCTGCAGTAATCCCTGAGTAACTTCAGCGGAAAATTCAATTCTTGGAATGGTGTAATATATGGCTTTTAATGGACTTTTGTAATAGTGCTACAGTCATATATGGTTATGTCAGTGTGGGTGTGATGCAGCATCTAATGTAAGTGCTGATCTGGGATCAGGTTCAGCAGATGGCAGTGAGCTGTATTCAGAGAAATGTGCGAGTCCTCACCGCAGCGGCATGCTGGAGCTGGTGGAAGCTGCTGTGTAGAGTGCGCCCCCTGCTGGACGTCAACATGGATGACCATAGGCTCAGATCCAAAGAGGTACTGACCCATTCGTTTGTGTTTATCTGTCTGTCTGTCTGTCTGTCTGTCTGTCTGTCTGTCTATCTATAATTTGTCTATCTGTCTGTCTACTGTCTATCTGTCTGTCCATTTATCTATTTGTCTGTCTGTCTGTCTGTCTGTCTGTCTGTCTGTCTGTCTGTCTGTCTGTCTGTCTGTCTGTCCATTTATCTATTTGTCTGTCTGTCTGTCTGTCTGTCTGTCTACTGTCTATCTGTCTGTCCATTTATCTATTTGTCTGTCTGTCTGTCTGTCTGTCTGTCTGTCTGTCCATTATCTATTTGTCTGTCTGTCTGTCTGTCCATTATCTATTTGTCTGTCTGTCTGTCTGTCCATTTATCTATTTGTCTGTCTGTCTGTCTATCTGTCTTTCTATCTATCATTTGTTTGTCTGTCTGTCTATCTGTTCATCTGTCTGTCTTTCTGTCCATCGTCTTTCTATCTATCGTATATCTATCTGTTGGTCTTTATATGTATTGTCTCTCTATCTATCTATCTTTGTGTCTATCTTACTGTCTGTCTGTCGACTGTCAGTCTTTCTATGTATTGTCTGTCTTTCTATCTACCTGTCATCTATCTGTCTATCTGTCTGTCTATCATATGTTTGTCTGTCTTTCTATCGTCTGTCTGTCTTTCTGTCTGTGTATCATCTGTCTGTCTGTCTGTCTGTCTGTCTATCTATCTATTGTCTATATATCTATTGCATTATCTATCAGACACTTGTCTGTCTGTCTAGATTGTAATGTTGTTTATCAGATTCATTTCGCTCCATTATAATCGTATCACATTCTGTTGTTCAGGATGAGATCACTGCTCTTAGGAGACGTCTGGAAAAGTCAGAGAAAGAACGAAATGAGCTGCGTCAGACCACAGACAACCTGGAGACCAAGGTACGTGTTTGTGCCGTGCCCCCTGAGCCACATATGAAATGATACTGTCAGATCAAAAATCCCTAAATCAAATTTTCTAGCAGTCGGTGTTCACAGTGATGGATGGAGTCTGGTTATGAATTCTCATCAGTGAAAGCATATTAACACAAACTCGCTTGTGATCGGCTCATGAAGCGCTAATCTCTGTCATATGACTGCTGCTGATGAATGAACAGCTCTTCTGCTGAGACATTGACAGATTATGGTGTGTGTGTGTGTGTGTATGTGTGTGCAGGTTACGGCTGTTGTATCTGAATTAAGTGATGAGCGGTTCAGAGGGGAGGCCATGAGTCAAGCTCTAGACACTGAGCGCACTGAGAGACTGCGACTCGCCAAAGAGAACAAGGAACTGCAGGTACAGCCCACATCTGATGCAGCATTCATTCTTCAGCTCAATCTCATGTTCACAATAAAACATTCGTTTGAATGTCAACTAAGGAAAGCAATTATCTTTGTCATATTATCCTTTTATCTGTTAAGGGTGATTTCCGATGACAGTGCTGCTCAGTGCATTTGCTGGCTTTATTTCATGACGCATGACGGCCATATTGGCAGCTTTGTGTAAACAATGCTTTTGATGTAAACAATGCCACTGAACTGAAAGAAACTTGCATATTTTGCTGATTATTGCTGCTGAAAATAGTCAATTATTGTAATGTTTTGGGCTGTATTAATCAGTCAGACCAGGAGAAGCATTTGAAATACTATAGACTGCCAAAAGTTATAACAAATCAAGGAGAATGCAAAAAACTGTCTGGAGGAATAAAAAGCATTTGTGGTTGGCCAAACTGAACCAGGATTTCCAGGGCAAGAATCTTGACAACACTGACAAAACTAAATATTATTATTAAATACTACTATTATTTATATAAAAAGTGATCTGATATACAGCATTAATTATAACGTGATGAGATTTAGCCCTCAAACAAAAATATTTGCTCTGGAACAAAAAATTGATTAATGAGACCAAAGACTGCCTGTTAGATTTACCCCAAATGAATTATATCTCACGTTTAACCACTATAGAGACATCAGAGCCAGCAGTAAATTAAAATCTACTTGTGTACAAAGTTATTTTTGACACTCCATATAAATAATGAGTCAAGAATGAGATAAATCATTGAAAATTGTGGCTGATATAACTACTGATTAATTTATTACACTAGAAATGTAAGGTCAGGTAGAGTGCAATTCATTGTGGGATACATTATAGCTAATTTAATAGATAATGCGCGTATCCCATGCATGTAGAAAATTATTGTGCACATTGTACATACTATCCCTAGTGAAAAAGAAATATACTAAAATGTGTTTAAAATACATTTATTTCATGCTTTACATGCTTAATAAAATACCCTTTAGTTGTACTTTTAGTTTATACTAAAGCTAAATTGGAACAACTAATTTTGTACTTAATGCATTTTAATTGTGTGGAAGTAGTGCTAAAGTCCAACAGAGATATACTTATGTATATTTAATTGTGCTAAAGTGGAACTACTGCAAGTATACTTTAAGTACACTTTAAATAATATCAGTCTTTAAATGCAAAATGTTTAAAGATCATACAAACCTCATCGACAGTGACATTAAAACGTATATTAGACTTAATATTAATAAATGTGCATTGTGCACAAGTAGTACTCCAAATAAAGTTTAATTACAGTTTTTATATCAGTAAGTCTTGAGTGATTTGTCAGTAAATATGTTAATAGTCTCAAACTATACTTAGTATAAAATAAATGCATTTTGAATCTATTACTTTTGTGCTGTGTCTCAGAGTCGTATGGAGCAGAGTAAAGTGACTTTGGAGGCCCTCGAGAGGCAGTTAGAGGAAGAAAAACAGAAAGTGAAGAATAAAGAAGCTCTCAGCGGAGTGGCGACAGGTAAGACAGGCTTCGGCAAAGATGCAATCAAACATCCTGGTAAAAGAAAGATAATGACTCTTTGCGTGGGTGTGTGTGAATCCTGCATGTGCACGCAGAAAGTGAGCTGCAGCTGCAGCTGGAATGTGCGCAGACGGAGGTGGAGTTCCTGCGCAGGCGTCTGCGGCAGTCGGAGGAAAGACTTGAGAATGAGAAAGAGGCTCGTCAGCTGCTGGATACAAAGGTATTAATATTAATTATTACTTTAATTGTGAAATCAAAGAGACACCTTATGGAATTCGTCAAAGTTGCTTGCACCAAATTGACTACAACCAATTAAAAAATGTTTTTTGGTAATTGAAATAAAGTTAAAATACAGTAGTCAATATTTGAAGTGGATAAAAAAAAGTTCATCCAAGTTGTCCTAAGACAAGAACCTCTGTATATTAAATTAAGTATATTAGATATACTTAATTTACTATTATGTTGTTATTATGTTGTTAGTTTACGTTGAAGAACTAAAATTACTGAAGCTGTAAAAAATAAAGCTAAATAAAAAAAATATATAAATAAATAATAATTAAAAAAATGACAAAAGCACAATAAAATTACTAAAATGTAAAGTAAGATTAAAATTCAAACTGAAAATACAAAAATAAAAGCTAATTAAAATTATTATCAATATAGTATAATTTAAATATTCCTAAAATAACACTAAAGTCAGATTTTCAAGTCTTCACAAAAGAAATAATAATACAAAAATAAATAAAAAATATAATTAATACATTTTTACCATTATTGTCAGAGACAAAGATACAGCTAGTTTAACATGTTGTCACGGAATATAAGGTACAATTTCACAATGGGTTTATTGTTTATTGACATTGATTTCAAAAGAAT
>NC_133383.1:7503357-7547880 GCF_049309525.1 Garra rufa | reverse complement strand
TGACAGCGAGCTGACCCAGGCGCTTGAACAGGCTGATAATGAGAGGGAGCAGAAGGAGAGATCCATCCAGGAGAATACCGCCCTCGGCGCAGAGATCTTCACCCTTCGCAAGACGCTCAAGGTACGGGCCGAGGTCAAAGGTGAAGCGTCCACCATCTGCGACTGTACCCGTGTACTCCGGGTGTCCTCTTTTTGTAAACTGAACCAGTCCCCAGAGAGCCCAAATATGCAGAGGAGAAAAGTTCCTCTTTGAGTTCAGCAGATTATGTAACTTTAAAGTGTCATTAAGGAAAATAAATGAATGTGTGGAGTTTAATCTCTGAAATACAGAGTTCAGAGGTCAATACTTGTGCACACATTTATGTCTACAGTCGTGGCCAAAAGTTTTGAGAATGACACAAATATTAGTTTTCACAAAGTTTGCTGCTCAACTGCTTTTAGATCTTTGTTTCAGTTGTTTCTGTGATGTTCTGAAATATAATTACAAGCACTTCATACGTTTCAAAGGCTTTTATCGACAATTACATGACATTTATGCAAAGAGTCAGTATTTGCAGTGTTGGCCCTTCTTTTTCAGGACCTCTGCAATTCGACTGGGCATGCTCTCAATCAACTTCTGGGCCAAATCCTGACTGATAGCAACCCATTCTTTCATAATCACTTCTTGGAGTTTGTCAGAATTAGTGGGTTTTTGTTTGTCCACCCGCCTCTTGAGGATTGAACACAAGTTCTCAATGGGATTAAGATCTGGGGAGTTTCCAGGCCATGGACCCAAAATTTCAACGTTTTGGTCCCCGAGCCACTTAGTTATCACTTTTGCCTTATGGCACGGTGCTCCATCGTGCTGGAAAATGCATTGTTCTTCACCAAACTGTTGTTGGATTGTTGGAAGAAGTTGCTGTTGGAGGGTGTTTTGGTACCATTCTTTATTCATGGCTGTGTTTTTGGGCAAAATTGTGAGTGAGCCCACTCCCTTGGATGAGAAGCAACCTCACACATGAATGGTCTCAGGATGCTTTACTGTTGGCATGACACAGGACTGATGGTAGCGCTCACCTTTTCTTCTCCGGACAAACCTTTTTCCAGATGCCCCAAACAATCGGAAAGAGGCTTCATCGGAGAATATGACTTTGCCCCAGTCCTCAGCAGTCCATTCACCATACTTTTTGCAGAAGATCAGTCTGTCCCTGATGGTTTTTTTTTGGAGAGAAGTGGCTTCTTTGCTGCCCTTCTTGACACCAGGCTATCTCCCAAAAGTCTTGGCCTCACTGTGTGTGCAGATGCGCTCACACCTGCCTGCTGCCATTCCTGAGCAAGCTCTGCACTGGTGGCACTCCGATCCCGCAGCTGAATCCTCTTTAGGAGACCATCCTGGCGCTTGCTGGACTTTCTTGGACGCCCTGAAGCCTTCTTAACAATGCAGTGGAAAGTTTTTTTCGGGATTAAGTTCATTTTCATGGCAAAGAATGACTATGCAATTCATCTGATCACTCTTCATAACATTCTGGAGTATATGCAAATTGCTATTATAAAAACTTAAGCAGCAACTTTTCCAATTTCTAATATTTATGTAATTCTCAAAACTTTTGGCCACGACTGTACATTACCAGTCAAAAAGCTTTTGGACAGTAAAGTCTTTTCTGCTCACCATACCTGCATCCAAAGTACAGCAAAAACAGTACAATGTTGAAATATTTGTATTATTTAAAATAATACATATAAATATATTTTAAAATGCAATTTTCAGCAGCATTACTCTAGTCTTCAGTGTCACATGATCCTTCAGAAATCATTCTAATATGCTGATTTGCTTTTCAAGAAACATTTGTTTATTATTATTATTATTATTATTATTATTATTATCAATATTTAAAACAGTTGAGTACATTTTTTTGTCAGAAAAGAAAGATCTAAAGATCAGCATTTATCTGAAATAAAAGGCTTTGGTAGCATTATACACTACACCGTTTAAAAGCTTGAGGTCAGTATCATTTTTCATTTTTAATTAATACTTTTATTTAGCAAGGATCCTTAAATTGATCAAAAGTCAGGATAAAGACATTTAAAATGTTAAAAGATTTCTATTTCAGATAAAAGCTGTTCTTCTGAACGTTCTAATTATCAAAGAAACCTGAACAATTTCAGTTTTAAACTCATCTGTTTTTAATATAATGATAATAAATGTTTTTTTGAGCAGCAAATCAGAATATTACATGACTAGAGACATGACTAATATGACTAGAGTAATGATGCTAAAAATTTTGCTTTGAAATCACGGGAATAAATTATATTTTTAAATATATTCAAATAGAAAGCAGCTATTTTAAATAGCAAAAATATTTCAAAATAGTTTCTGCTATACTTTGGGTCAAATAAATGCAGGCTTGGTAAGCATAAGAGACTTCTTCAAAAAAAATCTTGCTGTTCAAAAACTTTTGACTGGTAGTGTATGTCTCATGCAAGTTTTTGCTCCTGTATGTGCGGTTGTTGCTTTGTGTATTTACGTTTACATGATGTGTGTATGATTATGTTTTTATGTTTCAGGAGAGTCAGGTGGAGGTCACACACCTGCAGCAGCAGAAGGACGAACTGTGTGCTCAGATCCGTGACCTGAAAGTCCCGCTCCACCTCACCTCCGACTCCATCCCTGAACTGAAGAAGAAGCTCCGTGAACTGGAGACCAGAGACAAGGAGCGCTCAGAGGAAATCAGCCAGATGACTGCCAGAATCAAACAGCAGGAGCAGGTACAGGAACCCAAGAAGAGTTGACCTTTTGTAACAGTTATGACATCATAACCATGGGCACATTAACATATGTGACCCTGGACCACAAAACCAGTCATAAGGGTCAATTTTTTTAAATGATTGATGGATGGTTTGTTAGGATAGGACAATATTTGGCTGAGATACAACTATTTGAAAATCTGGAGTCAAATCAAAATATTGAGAAAACTGCCTTTAAAGTTGTCCAAATGAAGTTTTTAGCAATGCATATTACTAATCAAAAATTAAGTTTTGACATATTTATGGTAGGAAATTTACAAAATCTTCATGGAACATGATCTTTACTTAATATCCTAATGATTTTTGGCATAAAAGAAAAATCTATCATTTTGACCCATACAATGTATTGTTGACTATTACTACACATGTACCCGTGCCACTTAAGGCTACTTAGGTTTTGTGGTCCAGGGTCACATAAGTCTTAAAGGCGCAGTAACACAAACAGGCCATCTGAAATCTGTTCTCTACAGATGCACCTGCGCTTTGAGATGGAGATGGAAAGGATGAAGCAGATTCATCAGAAGGAGCTGGAGGACAAAGACGAGGAACTGGAGGACGTGCAGAAGTCCTCACAGAGACGGGTGAGGGACGCAGAATGAATTACAGCTTGACAGACCACCTTATAACCCTGTCTGAAACATCATTTCCTGTCTGTCTGTCTCTGTATGTGTGTGCGCAGCTTCGACAGCTGGAGATGCAACTGGAACAGGAATATGAGGAAAAACAGATGGTGGTTCATGAGAAGCATGATTTGGAGGGGCTAATTGCCACACTGTGTGAACAGGTAACACAAACCCTATAAAAATTGTATAATTAAAAAACATTGTATATAAATGATAGAAATCTATTATATATATATAAATAAACTTTTATGTATAATAAAAGTCTCTAATGCTCACAAAGGCTGCATTTATTTGATCAAAAATTCAGAAAAAAATTTAATATTGTGAAATATTATTACAATTTAAAATAATGGTTTTCTATTTTAATAAACTTTAAAATTGTATTTATTTATGTGATGCAAAGCTGAATTGTCAGCATCATTACTCCGGTCTTCAGTGTCACATGATCCTTCAGAAATCATGTTAATATGCTGATTTATTATCAATGTTGAAAACAGTTGTGCTGTTTAATATTCAGTTTCAGTTTGGAATCTGTGATACGATTTTAAGGATTCGTTAATAAATATAATGTTATAAAGAACAGCATTTAATCAAAATACAAATCTTTTCCAACAGCTGAAGTCTTTACTATCACCTTTTATCAATTTAACACATCCTTGCTAAATAAAAGTATTAAGTTCTTTCAAAAAAAGAAAAAAGAAAAATTAACTGACACCAAACTTTGAACAGTTGTAGATACAATGTATGTTGATACAAAAGATTTCTATATCAAATAAATGCTGTTCTTTTAAACTTTATACTCATCAGAGAATCCTGAAATCACAGTATCACAGTTTCCAAAAAAAAAAAAAAAAAAAAAAATTAAGCAGCACAACTGCTTCCAACATTAATTATAAAAAAAAAAAAGAGGATCTTGTGCTTGGTTCCATTCACATGGATTTTTACATGCACTGACCACGTTTTTACACTTCATAAGAATAAATGAAGATTGCTAGTATCTTGGCTTGTAATCCTTTTATTTGGATACACAACGAATGAATTTCAAGATGAGTTTTTTGCTCTTTGATGGACTCTAACATTGATAATAAATCAGCATATTCGAATGATTTCTGAAGGATCATGTGACACTGAAGAATGGAGTAATGATGCTGAAAGTTCAGCTTTGCATCACAGAAATAAATTATATTTTAAAGTGTATTAAAATAGACTGTTATTTTAAATTTCAATAATATTTCACAATAATACTGTTTTTTCCCTGTATTTTCGATCAAATAAAATTCGCCTTTGTGTATATATAAACTAATTTTCTTTCTTTAAAGAAAGCTTTTTGCATTAAAAAAAATACAAAAAAAGGATGCTTTGTCATATTTTCATAAATAATACTGTTATGTTATTATCATAGACAGCCAGATTCGAAACATTTGCATGCACACATTGTAAACAACCTCTGTAAGTTTCATTGCATTCCAGGCGTGATATTTATTAAATGCAGTATGTGGGTCATTTGGTTAGACGTGCTGCTTGATAGATCACAGCGTTTTAGTCACATCAGGGCTTATGAGGATCTGTAAAGTTGTCATGTTCCTCTCTGTCGTGATGAAAGAGCACTACAGACCGCCCAGCTCTGAATTTACACATCTCTTGCCTCATCTGTCAGTGCTCTTCATTACAGTTTGTTTGTGGGAATATTACAGCTCAGCGAGCATTCTCAACTTCATTTGTATTAACAGCTTAACGTCAGTATGAAATTATATTAGTTACCCCATTTTACTTCTAAAATGTGACATGCTTCTGAGAAATATCTGTAGGGCAATGCTTGGTTTTATCCTTTGGCAAGTGACTGGATGCTAAAAAAGTGGGACAGGGTAAGAAACTAAAAGCGACTGGTGACATCAGGCCAAAAGGAAAGTCATTTTTTGTACACAGTTGAAGTCAAAAGTTTACATACACCGTGCAGAATCTGCAAAATGTTCATTATTTTACCAAAATAAGAGGGATCATACAAAATAGATGTTCATGAGTCCTGAACAATTTTTTTTGCGTATATGCACCATTTCCAACAATGACTGTATAATTTTCAGATCCATCTTTTCACACTGAGAACAACTGAGGAACTCATACGCATCTATTACAGAAGGTTGAAACGCTCACTGATGCTTCAGAAGGAAAACGATGCATTAAGAGCCAGGGGGTGAAAACTTTTGAATGGAATGAAGATGTGTACATTTTTCTTATTTTGCCTAAATATCATGTTTTTTTTTTCTTTCAGTACTGCCCTTCAGAAGCTACAGAAGATACTTACATGTTCCCCATAAGACAAAATAAGTTAAATCTACCCTGATCTTCAAATTCAAAAGTTTTCAACCCCAGACTCTTAATGCATGTTCTCTTCTTCCGAAGCATCAGTGAGCATTTGAACCTTCTGTAATAGTTGCATATGAGTCCCTCAGTTGTCCTCAGTATGAAAAGATGGATATTTTGGTAAAATAATTTAATTAAATTTTTTCGGAATCTGCAAGATCTGAATATATAGCCCCTCTATACATATATTGACATTTAGGCAAACAATAAATAACACTTTTGGGATGTTTGCTGGGACTATATTACTTTATACACTGTTAATACTAGTTTTAATACTTATAGAGGATGTTTTTAGCATTGGACATGCTCTCGCTTGTGTGTCCTGTCCTAGTGTCTAAACTTAGCTAACAGCTTGTGGCTACGCTGAGAGGGTCCTTTAGAGATACTGTACACGCATTCGACCTGAACGTCCTGCCCTCGGGCTGTCGTGAGCTCTCTAATGTGACTGTGCTCTGGAAGCGTGATCGCTACCGAGATCGATATGATGAAGCTACTCATCTGCTGCTGTTAAAAACGACCCAGGTTTATGACCCGAGCTGCACGTAAACACTGCTGCTCAAAATGAGTTTCGTATCGAGTAAGAGCATGTGTAAAGCGCCTGGTTGTCATGCATGTATTGATTTTTCCAGGGCATGTGCATTCACTGCCAACCCAACCTTCCCAACTGTATTACTTATTTCCTCGAGCATTGCTCAAGATTTCAAGTATTGTTCTAGCCATTCATGAAATTTAATGAATGTTTTTAATGTTGCTGAAAATATTGATGTTTTGCCTCTGTATATAGTATTAATACGTTATATATATTAGTTAGCAATTGAATAAATATAATGAATCATGTTGCTGTTTTTATTGTTCATGTTGATGTTTGTCTTTGTAGTCCTGTTTAGAAATATAATATAATATAATATAATATAATATAATATAATATAATATAATATAATATATAATTATTATATTATATTATATTATATTATATTATATTATATTATATTATATTATATTATATTATATTATATTATGTAAGGATCAAGGTTCAATTTCTATGATGTTTAGTAAAAAATAGCAATTTAATAAATATATTAAATCATGTTGCTGGTCTTATTGTCCGCAATGTCAGTTTTTGTGGACCTTTTTATAATATAATATAATATAATATAATATAATATAATATAATATAATATAATATAATATAATATAATATAATATGTATGTAATATAATAAAAATATGTTCCATTACTGTAATATTTTGTAAATATAGCAATTTAATAAATATATTAAATTAAGTGTTTTTTTAGACCTTTTTATAATATAATAATAATATAATATAATATAATATAATATAATATAATATAATATAATATAATATAATATAATATAATATAATGTAATATAATATAATATAATATAATATAATAAAAGGATGTTCCAGTACTATAATATTTAGTAAATATAGCAATTTAATAAATATATCAAATCATTTTCCTGGTCTATTATTGTCCATAATGTCTGTTTTTGTAGACCTTTTTATAATATAATATAATATAATATAATA
The DNA here is from genome assembly GCF_049309525.1 of Garra rufa. Taxonomy (NCBI): domain Eukaryota; kingdom Metazoa; phylum Chordata; class Actinopteri; order Cypriniformes; family Cyprinidae; genus Garra; species Garra rufa. The sequence continues at coordinate 7,540,559 of NC_133383.1, read as the reverse complement.
TAATATAATATAATAAATATAATATAATATAATATTTAGTAAATATAGCAATTTAATAAATATATTAACTCATGTTGCGGTTCTTATTGTCTGTAATGTCTGTTTTTGTAGACCTCTTTATAATATAATATAATATAATATAATATAATATAATATAATATAATATAATATAATATAATATAATATAATATAATATAATATAATATAATATAATATAATAATAATATAATATAATATAATATAATATAATACAATGTTTTTAATATGTCCATCCTGGTTATCTTGTTTATATAATATAATATAATGTAATATAAAATGTTTCGTTGATAAGTAAATTAGTACATCAGTAAGTATAGCTTTATATTATATTATATTATATTATATTATATTATATTATATTATATTATATTATATTATATTATATTATATTATATTATATTATATTATATTATATTATATTATATTATATTATATTATATTATATTATAATATTATATTATATTGTGTCTCTGAGTTCATGTGTCCAGAATTTTTAATTTAGTACCAATGGTCTAAAAATCACCACCTTTTCCAGAGATGCCTGTTTCTCCTGTGATTTGAGTGTAAAGGCTTTCTGTTTGTGCTTCAGTGTGATGTACAGATCTCTCTCTCTCTTTCCCTCCTTCCGGTCTCAGGTGGGCCACAGAGACTTTGACGTGGAGAAGAGGCTGAGGCGGGATCTGAAGCGCACACATGCCCTGCTCAGTGATGCCCAGCTGCTGCTGTCCACCATTGAACAGCCTGGGCAGGGTCACGACCCCGGTGCCAAGGAGCAGCTGGAGAGACTGCGCTGCCAGGTGCCACTGCCATCCCATCATCCACACAGCACGGCTCACACACCACACTGCTTATACACCACACATTAATACAGCTTTACATTTGTGGACTTCAGAAGTCCCACCATTAACCCCCTAACTGCAAAAAAATATAGCAGTATTTTTGTGGTGTAAAAATATATTTGCCCAGTACACTTTAAGTAATGTTCTAGCTATTCATTAAATATTATAAATAATGTTTTAATGCATGTTGCTGATCGTATTGTGCATGGTGTAGTCTTTTTAGTCTAACTAATATAATAATATATTATATAAAGTTTAAAAATGTAAAAATATAATATATAGACCTTTTATATAATGACTATCGACCAATCTGGTTAATAGTCAATATAATTTTATATTATAATTTTATATATATTATATTATAATATATATTAATATTATATGAAAATAATATAATATAATAATATGATTTAAAAAAAAACATTAAAAATAAATAAATAAATAGGCATTATATTGGCTATTGACCATTTTGGTTTCTGTATATCTGATTCATCCATTAAAAGCTCAAAATGTAGTAAATATAATGAATATATTTTCTTTGTAGCCTTCTATGTATACTGTACTATAATATAAAATAATATAATATTAAAAATATAATTTAAAATCTAAAAATATAATAAATAGACATTTTATATTGACTTTTGATTTATATATATATATATATATATATATATATATATATATATATATATATATATTGACTTTTATATATATATATATATATATATATATATATATATATATATATATATTACATTTTATAGAATATTATATTAAATAATAATAATATGAGAAAAAATCTAAACATTTAAAATAAAATAAAATAAAAATACTATTTTAATATATAAGCATTGTATTGGCTATTGACCATTCTGATTTCTGTATATTTGAATCATCAAAAGCTCAAAATGTAGTACATTTATGGTAACACTTTACAATAAGGTTCATTAGTTAAACATTAGTTAATGTATTAACTAACATGAACTAACCATGAGCAATACATTTGTTAATGTATTTACTAATCTTTATTAACGTTAGTTAACGGAAATACAGTTGTTCATTGTTTGTTCATGTTAGTTCACACTGCATTAACTAATGTTAACAAAATTTTAATAATGTATTAGTAAATGTTGAAATTAACATTAACAAAGATTAATAAATGCTGTATAAGTCCAGTTCATTATTAGTTCATGTTAACCAATATGGTTAACTAATGTTAACTAATGAACCTTATTGTAAAGTGTTACCCATATAATGAATATTTTTTCTTTGTAGTCTTCTATGTATAATAAAATATAATATAATTAATATAAAACATTATATAATTTAATATAATTTAAAATTATTTAAAATTATTAATTAAAAATTTGAATAATTATTTAATAATTTAAAATATAAAAATATAAAAAATAAAAAACATAATATTGACTATTGACCATTCTGCTTTCTGTATATCTGAATCATCAGTAAAAAGCCCATATCTGTCAAGCACTAGTTCAAAATTTGATAAATATAGCCATTTAGTATATAGTAATATAATTTATATATATATATATATATATATATATATATATATATATATAGAGAGAGAGAGAGAGAGAGAGAGAGAGAGAGATGGATAGATAGATAGATATGTAGATATATTATAAAGAATTAATATATTTAAAATATAAGTAATATGATATTTTTATATGTAATATAATATAAAAAAAGTTTTCAAATATAATAAAAAAATATGTAATATATAGGCATAATATTGACTATTGACTGGTTTCTATATATCTGTGTAGTTTATTAAAAAGCTCATATCTGTCAAGTATAGCCATTTAGTAATTCTAATGAATATATTTTGTCCTTGTAGTCTTTGTGGCATAAGCTTTATTGTCCCAAATATGACACAAAATCTTCAGAATCTTACAAAAAAATTCCAGGAATTTTCTGAATGCAATTAATCAGGGATTAACTATAAAATATCACCTAAAATGATGAAATACAACTTGACTGCAAATTTCAACTAAACGAACTTTTTATAAACAAAAAAGTGCTTGTGTGCATATACAGTGCCCTCGAAAAGTTTAGAAATGCCTTAGGTGTCATAAGTCCTTACACCTTCATTATCATGTCAGACATGTCTCTTTAGCAGCTGTGATGTCTGATTGCTTGATTAAATTTGGCCTATGTTTATTTTTTTGAAGGTTACTGGGTCAAATAACCTTTATTGCTTTAGGGGTTGATTGACAGTTAAGGTTAATACACAACCAACCAATTAGAACACAGTTTAGAGATTGATTAAAATAGTGCTAGCATTTCCCTGATGAAAACACCTGCCTAAAACAGCCTAAAATTGTATGCCGGTCTTTAAACTGGTCTTTCTTGAGCAGCAAATCAGCATATTAGAATGATTTCTGAAGGATCATGTGACATTGAATGATGCTGAGAATTCAGCTTTGCATCACAGGAATAAATTACATTTTAAATATATTCGAAGAGAAAACAGTATTTTTTAAATTGTAATAATATTTAACAATATTCCTGTTTTTACAGTTTTTATAGTGGTCTTTATTTCTGTAGTTGCCTTTATTTAATTTCGTCTCTGTGTATTCTAGCTGGAGGACAGTGAAGCCAGACGCTTGGAGGCTGAAGGCACACAGAAGACTCTCTCTGCAGAGCTGGAAAACGCTCAGATCGAGCTGGAGAGCATCTGCAAGCAGAAGAGCCTGGTGAGGCCCCGAGACATGAAATGAAAGGAGCAAAGGGCTGATCTCAGGTTTATCTTAGTGAGCCTCTGTCTGTTGTTCCAGGTGGATGAGCAGCTGGCTCAGCTACGCTACGAGAGGACGGACCTGATGAAGAGACTGGAGGAAGACCAGGAGGATCTCAACGAGCTCATGAAGAAGCACAAAGCCCTCATTGCTCAGGTCTGCCGGAGTTACACACGCGTGCATCACTCTTGAGGAGTTATGACAGTCGCTCAGCTGTTTTCAAAATAGTGTGGCTTTTCCAATAAAGAGCTGTGTTTTCCCATCATGTAGTCGGGAAGCGTGACAAAATGCTGTCATTTGTCACGTTGCGTTGCACACTCTCCTAAAACATCCTCTCTCTCGAGTCTGATTCATTTGAGCAACACAGTGATTCATTTTGCTAAATGGATGCTTCATTTCAACTGGGGAAAAAAAAGTATCCTTTCACTTGAGTCATCACTTAATAGTGGTTCCAGTGCTTGGGCAACATCATTAGATGTTTTATTTTCATAGCAATATTACTGAGGTTTATGACTATAAAATTATATATTATAAAATGGGGTAGTTTCACTGTAGTCTAACTTTTTTGGGAGTAGCTTGGAAAACATTTTCAGAGTAGTGGACTGGTGTGTGTGTGAGGTTATGTAAAACATCTCAAAGCCAACCAAAGATGTTTGTTCATTCCAGTCTTCCAGTGACATCTCTCAGATCCGAGAGCTTCAGGCTGAAATGGAGGAGCTGAAGAAGCAGAGACAGACCCTACAGGAGGAGGTGAGACAGACCTGCAGACACACTGAGATATAGACGTGCGATGCATTAGATGTCCATTCACGTGTGGAACAGGCACATATGGACATGTTACAGCAACATGGGCCGACTTACAGTTTACTACTACTCTGTACTTGTTCGTACTAGTTCATGTTAGTATGTTCGTGCTAATATGATGTACACTCCTATGAAACTAGCCAGAAATTTTGAAGTACTTTTAAAAGCTTAAAGTTTGAAGGGTTTCAGTTTAAAAAAAGATTACATTTTAATTTTAAAAGCCAGATCGACAGATAGATAGATAGATCAAACAACAAAAAAACAACAACAAAACAAAAAAAACCAAATCAGCTAAAACCAGGTAAAACCAGCTGATTTAGAAAAAGACACCCAAAACCAGCTGATTTAGCTAAAGAAACCCCAGCTAAAACCAGATTATTTAGCAAAAACCATTTAAAAAACAAGCTACCAGTTAATTTAGTGAAAAACATAGATTTAACTAGCTGATTTAACCAAAAACAGTTAAAAACAGCCAAAACCAGCTGATTTAGCAAAAGAATCCAGCTAAAACCAGTTAATTTAATGGAAAACAGCTACAAAAACAGGTAAAATCAGCTGATTTAGCCAAAAGAGCCAAAACATTTTATTCACTTCATTTAGCGAAAACAATCTAAAAACCAGCTAAAACCAGTTTATTTAGCAAAAAATATAGATAGATGATAGAAAAGCCGGATAGAAAAACAGCTAAAAACTAGGGGAGAGCGGGGCACAACCTAACACTTTTTGAATTTCGCGGGTTATGTAAATCCACTTGGAGTTCAGAGTACAATTTTTTTATCCACATTATTTTCACACTTGTCTAGTACAAATATATTGCTTTGTTTCATATTTACAGTGTATACGTTTTTCGTTATTTACCTCAAAAGAAAGGAAGTGAAACGTGACAACATGCCCCCTAGGTGGGGTACATTGTAACATCTGAGGGGCACGTTGTAACACGACCATATGACAGCTTAAAATGTTAAAAATATGTTGTGTAAAAAATATACACAACAAACTAAAATATTTTGTCAGTAAAACACGTGTTAAATTTTTCAAATGAAGTAATGACGTTTTTAAAAAAAATAAAAATAATCTAATTTTGGAGTTTGACAATGAACACATCACAACAATGCTTTGAACGGCCCTGATCGCAACACATTCAGAAAAACACTCCCCTGCCTCCACACACAGCTCTCATAGAACACGACACACATAAACCAGCCAAAATGCTTTACATTTCTTGAAATAATAACTTCTGAACATTAAACATTGATTGTCAGCCTTTATTCACCTGTTTCTCATCAAAATCCTTACAGGTAAATAGTGTAAATTGCATCGCTAATGTCATAGAATAGTATAGTTTAATAACAGCGGGGCATATTGTCACACAGTGTTACAACGTTCCCCATCTGCGCCACTGGAATATAATACAGGTTAGTGTCTTCTGCTGGTTTGCGAAGCATTAATAAACTATCTAAACTGATAAATAACAAATTGGAGATTAAAATAATAGCAGATTTGTCTAATTTTAAATGAATATTAAAAACTGAAATGAAAAGTTTACTTCAGCCAGAAATGTACTTTTACTATGGTAAAATAAATATTCAGCGATATCTTCAAAATGCTTTTGAATTTTGGCGCTCCTTTTTCTCTGCATAGTGTTGCTATGGCAACTAGTAAATACTGTAAATTTGGTTATGCTAGCATGTGTGGAAATATTTAAACCACGTGTGTTACAGTTAACCCCGCGTAAGGTTGTGCCCCGCTCACCCCTACTAAAACCAACTGATTTCACAAAAAAATCAGTTAAAATAGTTAATTTTGAGAAAACCAAAACCAGTTAATTAGTAAAAAAAAAATTGATAGAAAAGCCAGATAGATAGCAAAAAACAGCTAAAACCAGCTGATTTTGCAAAAAAAACCCCAGCAAAAACCAGTTCATTTTGTGAAAACCATCTGAAACCCAGATAAAACAAGTTAATTTCACGAAAAATATAGATAGAAACCAGTTAATTTGGTGAAAAACACCCAAAAACATCTGATGTAGCAAAAAACCCAGCTAAAAACAGTTAATTTAGCAAAAGCCATCTAAAAACCAACTAAAACTAGTTTATTTAGCAAAAAATATAGATAGATGATAGAAAAGCAGCTAAAAACTACTAAAACCAGCTGATTTCACAAAAAACAGTTAAAATAGTTAATTTTGCGAAAACCAGCTAAAACCAGTTAATTTAGTGAAAAAAATAGATAGAAAACAGTTCATTTTGTGAAAAACACCCAAAAACATCTGATGTAGCAAAAACCCAGCTAAACACAGTTAATTTAGCAAAAGCCATCTAAAAACCAGCTAAATACAGCTGATTTAACAAAAAAAGCTAAAACCATTTAATTTAGCAAAAAACAGTTCATTTAGCGAAAACTGTCTAAAAACCAGCTAAAACCAGTAAATTTAGTGACAAATATAGATATAGATAGAAAAACCAGATAGAAGGCAAATAAAACTGCTAAAAACCAGCTGATTTTGCAAAAAAAACAGCAAAAACCAGTTCATTTTGTGAAAACCATCTGAAACCCAGATAAAACAAGTTAATTTCACGAAAAATATAGATAGAAACCAGTTAATTTGGTGAAAAACACCCAAAAACATCTGATGTAGCAAAAAACCCAGCTAAAAACAGTTAATTTAGTGAAAACAATTTAAAAACCAACTAAAACTAGTTTATTTAGCAAAAAATATAGATAGATGATAGAAAAGCAGCTAAAAACTACTAAAACCAGCTGATTTCACAAAAAAGTTAAAATAGTTAATTTTGTGAAAAACAGCTAAAACCAGTTAATTTTGTGAAAAACACCCAAAAACATCTGATGTAGCAAAAACCCAGCTAAACACAGTTAATTTAGCAAAAGCCATCTAAAAACCAGCTAAATACAGCTGATTTAACAAAAAAAAAGGTAAAACCAGTTAATTTAGCAAAAAACAGTTCATTTAGCGAAAACTGTCTAAAAACCAGCTAAAACCAGTAAATTTAGTGACAAATATAGATATAGATAGAAAAACCAGATAGAAGGCAAATAAAACAGCTAAAAACCAGCTGATTTTGCAAAAAAAAACCCAGCAAAAACCAGTTCATTTTGTGAAAACCATCTGAAACCCAGATAAAACAAGTTAATTTCACGAAAAATATAGATAGAAACCAGTTAATTTGGTAAAAAACACCCAAAAACATCTGATGGAGCAAAAAACCCAGCTAAAAACAGTTAATTTAGTGAAAACAATTTAAAAACCAACTAAAACTAGTTTATTTAGCAAAAAATATAGATAGATGATAGAAAAGCAGCTAAAAACTACTAAAACCAGCTGATTTCACAAAAAAGTTAAAATAGTTAATTTTGTGAAAACCAGCTAAAACCAGTTAATTCAGTGAAAAAAAATAGATAGAAAAGCCAGATAGATAGCAAAAAACAGCTAAAACCAGTTAATTTAGTGAAAAAAATAGATAGAAAAGCCAGATAGATAGCAAAAAACAGCTAAAACCAGTTAATTCAGTGAAAAAAAATAGATAGAAAAGCCAGATAGATAGCAAAAAACAGCTAAAACCAGTTAATTTAGTGAAAAAAATAGATAGAAAAGGCAGATAGATAGCAAAAAACAGCTAAAACCAGTTAATTCAGTGAAAAAAATAGATAGAAAAGCCAGATAGATAGCAAAAAACAGCTAAAACCAGTTAATTCAGTGAAAAAAAAATAGATAGAAAAGCCAGATAGATAGCAAAAAACAGCTAAAACCAGTTAATTCAGTGAAAAAAATAGATAGAAAAGCCAGATAGATAGCAAAAAACAGCTAAAACCAGTTAATTCAGTGAAAAAAAATAGATAGAAAAGCCAGATAGATAGCAAAAAACAGCTAAAACCAGTTAATTCAGTGAAAAAAATAGATAGAAAAGCCAGATAGATAGCAAAAAACAGCTAAAACCAGTTAATTTAGTGAAAAAAATAGATAGAAAAGCCAGATAGATAGCAAAAAACAGCTAAAACCAGTTAATTTAGTGAAAAAAATAGATAGAAAAGCCAGATAGATAGCAAAAAAACAGCTAAAACCAGTTAATTCAGTGAAAAAAATAGATAAAAAAGCCAGATAGATAGCAAAAAAAAAACAGCTAAACACAGTTAATTTAGCAAAAGCCATCTAAAAACCAGCTAAATACAGCTGATTTAACAAAAAAAGCTAAAACCAGTTAATTTAGCGAAAACTGTCTAAAAACCAGCTAAAACCAGTAAATTTAGTGACAAATATAGATAGAAAAACCAGATAGAAGGCAAATAAAACAGCTAAAAACCAGCTGATTTTGCAAAAAAACAGCAAAAACCAGTTCATTTTGTGAAAGCCATCTAAAACCGGAGAAAAGTCATAATTGTGAGATGCAAATTCACATTTACGAGTTTTTAACTTGGAAGTGTGAGATATAAACTCAGAATTGCGAGAAACAAATTAGAATTGTCAGATAAAAAGTCACAATTCCCTGTATTTTTCTATTCCATAGTGGAAACAAAAAACAATTGCATAATGAAAACGTAGTCAAAATTATGAGACCTGTGAGCTATAAACTTGCAATTGCGAGAAAAATTCAGAATGGTGAGATAAAGTTGCAGTTACCTTTTTATTTTGTTATTCTGTAACAGCCTTTTATAGGGAAACACTGATGCTGTTCTCACATACTTGCTTGTATTATGTTATTATTTTGACTTGCGCTGAGGAAAACTGTTGTGACCGTGGAGCAGAAATCTTGTTGTGTTTTGTTGACCTGTTAGCTCATTCCACAAACATGGTCATAACCCAGCGGTGCTTATCTACCCAGCTCCAGACCAGCTTAGCTCGTGTGCAGTTTCTAGAGTCGTCTACGGTGGCCCGCAGCATCGTAAGCAAGCAAGAAGCTCGTATCTGTGATCTAGAGAACAAATTGGAGTTCCAGAGAGGACAGGTCAAGAGATTTGAGGTCAGTCCAGACCCATTAACAGCTCAACTACTCTTTCTCAGAGAGGATCTTTATAGTCTTACGGTGTGTGTTTGTAGGTGCTGGTTCTGCGTCTGCGGGACAGTGTGGTGCGTCTGGGCGAGGAGCTGGAGCAGGCAGCCCAGGCAGAGGCCAGGGAGAGGGAGAACTCCCGATACTATCAGCAGAGGCTGGCGGATATGAAACTGGAAATGGATGACCTGAGTGTCAGAGAACAGGAGAGCAGCCGTCGACGCATAGAGCTGGTGACTGATACCCACACAAATACACCATTCTGCTGTAGCTCATAAAACTTGTGTTTGGACAAGAAGTTTTTTAATGTTTTTTAAAACAAAAAAGTCGCATCTGCTCATCAAGCATGCATTTATTTGATCCAAAATACAACAAAAGCAGTAACATTGTGAAACATTTTTACTATTTAAGAAGTGTCTTTTTGCATTGCAAATACGATTTCATTTCATGCATGAGAAAATTTTTAGTTTTGGTCAGCTCTCCTTTTAAAATAACTGTTTTCTATTTCAATATATTTTAAAATGTAATTTATTTCTGTGATTTCAAAGCTGAATTTTTAGCATCATTACTCCAGTCTTCAGAAATCATTGTAATATGCTGCTCAAGAAACATTTTTTATTATTATTATCATCAATATTTAAAACAGTTGAGTACATTTTTATTTCAGAATTCTTTGATGAATAGAAAGATCCGAAGATCAGCGTTTATCTGAAATAAAAAGCTTTTGTATCATTATACACTACTATACCATTCAAAAGTTTGGAGTCAGTATAATTTTTTCTTTTTCTTGCTGTTCTTCTGAACTTTATATTCATCAAAGAAACCTAAAAAAATTCTACTCCGCTGTTTTCAACATAATGATATTACATTTTCAGTTTTCTGAATATTACAATGATTTCTGAAGGATCATGTGACTGGAGTGTTGATGCTAAAAATTCAGCTTTGAATCACAGGAATAAATTATTATTTAAAAAAAATATTCAAATAGAAAACACTTTGGATAAAATAAATGCAGGCTTGGTGAGCAGAAGAAACTTCTTTAAAAAGCATTGAAAATCTGAATGGTAGTGTATTTTTACAATATTTAACACACAATTAGTAGTTCAAATATGGAATTTTATTTATTTTATTTTATAATTATAAAATATAATTATTAAATTTAATCATATTTCATTGTTCTTAAAAAAATTTAATTAAATTATCTTTTTTTTATTAAAAAATAAATTAAATAATACATTTATTTAAAACAAAAGGTAAATTGCTTGGATATTCATTTTGAGATTTAAGTTTACACTTATATTATTGTTAATATACTTTATATATTTTACTATATTATCAGTAATAACTTTGAGGGTGAGAGGATGGTAAAGGTAATCAAAATGCATACATATGCAATATTTAATATGTGATATATTTCATTATGTACCATAAAAAATTGGGCTCAGTAAGATTTATTTAGAAAAAAATCTGAAAAAAGATTTATTGAATAAAAAATACAGTAAAAACAGTAATATTCTGAAATACTTTGACCAACTTTGTTTTAATACATCCTAAAAATAAAGTGTATTCCTGTGATCAAAGCTAAATTTTCAGCATATTTACTCCAGTCTTCAGTGTCACATGATCCTGCACAAGTCATCCTAACATGCTCATTTGCTGCTCAATAAACATATCTTAATATTATTTCTTAATATCATCAACAGTTGTGCTGTTTAATATTTTTGAAAGTTCAAAAGAACAACATTTGATTAAAATAAAACACTTTTGCGACATTATAAAAGTCTATGCTGTCACTTTTGATCAATTTAATGCATACTTGCTGAATAAAAATATTAATTTCTTTAAAAAAGGAAACCTTACTGACCCTTAACTTAATAATTAAATTAAATAAATCAAAGTTCTGATTGTGTATCCCAAAGAATGTCATCAAATTTAATAATTTCTGTAGGTAAAGGTAAAAATGGTGCATTCATTTTTTTTATTCTTGAAATGATCTTCAGTTAAAATGTAACTGCTTTTGTAAAACTCCACGGCACATTGAACGACTGTCCTCATAACTAATGTATTCATATCTACAGCCGCTCGGTGCATTTTCCCCTTAGTGGCCGCCCACAAGCCTGACACGTTATTACCCATGAGAATACAGCGATCTGACTGAAAAAGCTGTAAATATTCATAATTTAACACAAAGGAGGAGGCCCTGCGTCATTACAGCACCTGCCGGCGTGTAATGCAATTTGACCTGCATGCTGAGAGTCAAAGGCATTCAATATTATGAATATTAGCTACAGTGTTAGCGATGCCTGGCGCATACACAAAGACAGAAGTCTGGGATGCGTTTCTTCCCGATGCGCGCACACACACATGCTGAGGCTCTCCAGGTTATTGGTTATGAAAGGGAGGGGGCAACAGCGAAGGTGTGGTTGTCATGGAGATGAGAGGAGCGGAATGGGATTTGTTGTATCAATAACCTTGAGGAGACAATGGGAATTAATCATAGACAGACAGTGGCGGCTCGTCCAGGAGAGCAAGGGACTGGGGACGCACAAAGAAGGGAAGAGGAAAATGAATCGTGTAATCAGTCGCTCCGCTGGCTCTCGAGCGCTCATTATCAAATTATTTCGTAAAACAAGAGCTCGCGATCAATAACGCACCATTGTCCTTTAGCAAACAAGCACTTTAGAAGTTAAAGAGAGAGGCTTGCCAAAAATAAAAAAACACGGTAACACTTTCTATGAAGCCCCTATTTATAACACATTATAACGGTATTTCTAAGGCATTATAATAAATGCATAATGCATTATAAGAAACTTTATAATATGTTATACCATCTCATGAATAATCATAGCAACAATTATAATACATTATAATACTTGAGTATTTGAGGTTATAACTTTTAAGATTATGATCATTTATACCACACAATGAACGGCATATTAAATCTTCTTAATTTATAATGGACTATATCATATTACATTTATTTTTTACATTATATTACGTTTTATTTTGATGGTCCCCTAAGTCTATTGACTATAAGCTTAAACTTTCTAACTACATGCCAACTAACACTCCTTAGAGTATTAGTAGGCTTAGGTTATGGTTGGGCTAGGTAGAATGTTCATGTACTTGCAAAGTTACTTATAATATAACATAATAGTTTGTCTTTTGGGGAAACATCGAAATTTAGTGTTAGCATATATTCAGCATAATAATAATTACTGCTAGCTGACATGCAGTTGCAAAGTTACTTATCAAAAGCTGTCTGAAGGGTACCATCAAAATCATCAAACTGTTCATATTACACATTTATCTAAACTGATACCTGATCTTAGGGTTCTTTCGGAAATATTATTATAATTACTTATAAGTGGTCTTTGTATGATTTAAGTAAAGTGACATGAGAAACATGGCAAGATATGAGACTTATAATATGTTATAACTATGAGGAGGTAATCATTCTCTTAAAAGCTATAACCACAAAAAAATACAAATTATAATACATTAAAACTGTTCTTTTGAATACTCATGAGATGATATGATAAGGTTTTTTATAATGCATTATGCATTCATTATAATGCCTTAAGAATACCCTTATAATGTATTATAATTACGGGCTTCATAGAAAGTGTTACCAAAAACACTCTAATACAGTGATTTAAAAAAAAAAATCTGCAGAAATTAAGGCCAGTGAAACGTAAGTATTTTACGTTTAATTTAAATATGTATTTAAATAAGTATTTAATTTAAATATATTAAAATATATAATTACATAAAATATAAGAAATAAGATAGAAATATACAATATATTTTTTTCTATCTATCTGTCTATCTATCTATCTATCTATCTATCTATCTATCTATCTATCTATCTATCTATCTATCTATCTGTCGTTCTATCTGTCGTTCTATCTGTCGTTCTATCTATCTATCTATCTATCTATCTATCTATCTATCTATCTATCTGTCGTTCTATCTGTCGTTCTATCTATCTATCTATCTATCTATCTATCTATCTATCTATCTATCTATCTATCTATCTATCTATCATCATTTGACATGATTTTTGCATGAAATTATTTAAAATTATTGCTATTATTATTTCAAATAATAGTGTTTGAAGAAAGTTTGCTATATGCTTGGATAGTGTATAATTTCCAGTGGATTTTCATCATGCTTTTATTTTATTTTATTACATTTTATTTTATTTTATTTTGGAGGGGGGTGCCTTTATTTTTCCATTTTTTTTTGGAATTTGTGTATTTGGTTTCATTTGATTTTATTCAGTGATGTTTTTCAGCGAATCTAACTATACAACTTTTTTATTTGTTGGACTTGCTTTATTTATTTTACCTAGTTTTTTATTTTTTTTGGGGGTGGGGGGTTGCATTTTTTAGTAACATTTGTTTTTTATATCTTTAATTTTTTACTCTAGTTTATTTAATTTTGTTTATTTGGTTTCTTTTTGCTTTTCGTGTTTGTTTGTTTTTTTCAGCAAATCTAACTTAACTTTTTATTTTGAGTTGCTTTATTTCCAATTTTTTGGAATCGCTGTATTTTATTTTATTTTATTCAGGGTTTGTTTCTTTTTTTTTTCTTTTTTTTTTTGTTACAGCAAATCTAATTATAGAACTTTTTACTTTATTTTTGATTTATTTTATTTTTCCTAGTTTTTTTATTTATTTATTTACATTTTTTTTTGGGGGGGGGGGTGCATTTTTTAATAACATTTTACCTTATTAGGGTTGCTTTATTTTATTCTTTTATTTATCTTGTTTTTTATATTTTTAATTTTTTATTCTAGTTTATTTAATTTTGTTTTTTTGTTTTCTTTTAGTTTTCATGTTTTGTTTTTGTTTTTCATACAACTTTTTATTTTGAGTTGCTTTATTTTATTTTATCTCGTATTTTATTATTTATTATTATATTTTATTTATTTTCATTTAAGTTTTAGTTTCATCAGTATTCTATTAATAATGATTAATTTCAATATAAGATATAAGAAATAAAGGTATAGTATACCTTATGCTTTTCATTTTTTTACATTTATTTAATTTACTTTATTTAATTTAAATATATTTTATTTTGGGGGAGGGTCGGTGCATTTTTTATTTTTGCTTTTTATTTTGTTTTGGTAACTATATTTTTTACCTTGTTTTTTATTTTATATTTTTTATTTTATTATACTTTATTTTCATTTAGGGTTTGTTTGTTAATTTGCCTTTCATCTATTAATAATAGTATTTAATTTACATTTCAAATGAAAAATATAAGAAATAAGGGTGAAATGTTTAGTCATCTTATTTAACTATCTTAACTATTTATTAATTTAAATCTATCTATCTATCATCTATCTATCTATCTATCTATCTATCTATCTATCTATCTATCTATCTATCTATCTATCTATCTATCTATCTATCTATCTATCTATCTATCTATCATCTATCTATCTATCTATCTATCTATCTATCTATCTATCTATCTATCTATCTATCTATCTATCTATCTATCTATATATATATATATATATATATATATTTAATCATTTAACTTTTAATTAATTTAATTTTAACTTTTGTTTCCTCAGTATACTGTATTCTTTTAACAATGAAGCAAATACTTACTTAATTTTGATTGTGTTGGTGTTGAACATAAATTAATGTTCTTAAAGTTAAAAGCATAGAAGCAACTCTGAAGGCTTCAATTTCATAACATCTTGGCCTTTATATAATTAATTAGATTTTTGTGTTTTCTGAAGAAAATGTGAGCAGTTTAATAACAATGCTAGCCTTTGTAAGCAGTTAATTAATTGGGTACATTTGGAGATTAAACACTTGGGTAATGATTTGTCGTGTCCTGATGCAGGCTCTTTATTTCCCCTGGAGATCCAGCGTGACCGTCGCGGGTTTTCTGATTTTATCTTGTCTTATCTGTTTCCAGGAAATGCAAGTGGAAGAGCTTAGCGCAGTAAGACAGACCCTGCAAGCTGATCTAGAGACATCAATCCGGCGTATCGTTGATCTACAAGCCGCGCTGGAGGAGGTGGAATCCAGCGATGAAAGTGATACAGAAAGGTATCGCTAGTGACGTGCGCCTGACCTTTTCTGTTTTGATTTATTTTTTGTTTCTGCTCCACAGTCTAGAATAACAAGGGGATATTGTCTGCAAACCAGTTTGTATACTATACATACATTATAGTGATTGGTGCTTTCCAAAGTTATATATATATATATATATATATATATATATATAAAATATCCAGTAGATTTTCAAAGCATTATTTTATTTTGGGGGAGGGGTGGTGCGCTGTTTTTTTTAGTGACTTTTTATTTTGTTATGGTAGCTTTATTTATTTATTTATTTATTTATTTAATTATTATTTAATATTTGTATTATTTTATTAATTTTATTTAGGTTTTTTGTTTGTCGTGTTTTGTTTTGTTTTTCAGTGAATCTAACTTTTGTTGGTTGCTTTGTTTTATTTTTTTATTTTTATTATTTTTTTATATTTTTGGGAGGGGTGGTGCGTTGTTGTTTTTTTTCCAGTTACTTTTTATTTTGTTATGGTTCATTTATTTGATTTTATCTTGTTTTTTGTTTTATATTTTTCATTTTATTTTATTCTATTTTTTCTTTTTTGTTTGTTTGTTGTTATTAATGTTTTGTGTTTCAGCAAATCTAACTTTACAACTTTTTATTTTGTTGGAGTTGCTTTATTTTATTTTATCTTTTTTATATATATTTTTTCATTTTATTTTATTCTATTTCATTTTAATTAGAGTAGTTTTTTCTTGTTTTTTTGTTTCAGCGAATTTAACTTTATTTAGTTGGAGATGCTTTTATTTGGATGTAATTTTTTACACTGGTTTTTTATTTATTTTATTATTATGTTTACATTTTTGTTTTAGGTGTGCTTATTATATTATTACATTTTCATTTAATTGAATTTAATTGAATCAGTGCATTTTTTTTTAGTAAGTTTTTCTTTTTTTAATGGTTACTTTATTTTATCTAGTTTTTAATTTATATTTTTCATTTCAGTTTATTCTGTTTCAGTTTATTTAGGGCTTTGTTTGTTGTTATTTTATGATTTGTGTTTCAGTGAATTTAACTTTTCATTTAGTTGGAGATGCTTATATTTAGGTTTTAATTTTCTCCTGTTTTTTATTTATTTATTTGTTTATTTTATTTTATTTATTTAGGTTTGATTATTTTATGATGTGTTTAATTTTAATTCAGTTTCATTTTTTTGTTTTTTTAGCAAACTGAACTATATGTACATGCATTTTACTTGATGTTTTTTTTTTTCTTAATGTTTTAAAAAAAGTAATATCAAGACCATTCATGAAAATTCAAAACCAAAGGGAAGAAAACTATATATATATGCCGTTTTCCCTTTGGGTTTGAAGTTTTGCTTCTTGCTGTGACTTTGTAATTGCTTCCATTATTTTTCAGCTGAGCCGAAATGTGAAGAGATTTTCCTCACTGTGCAAAATCAAGGCTACACTTTGCTACTATAAATGCTTCAGTAATGCCTTCCTCCCTCGACACCCATAGTAAAATGCGGTCCGATGTATCAGAGTTCACAGACTTTGATCTTCTCCGCCAGACTGCTTAGACTTCACTGAAAATTCGATATGCTTGCTTTGCTCGTACCTCCAACCACTTTAGCTTTCCGCTCCACTCCTGTACGTCTCTGACTGCGTCTCCCTCTTCGCACAGTGTGCAGACGGCTGTGGAGTCCTTCTCTAGAAGGAAAGATCTGTAAGCACTCCATCCCCCATCCTGTTGTTGTTCTCTCTCATGCATTCGTGTTCATTTTCTATGTGCAGCATTTGGGAATGAGCAATCGGATGAAAGCAGGCTTCAAACTAGGCCAGTGGTTGCATATTGGACTGGGCGATGTAGAAAGTAAATGATATTTTTAGTCTTTTGGCGATATAAAATTTTAGGAATTTTTATTTTATTATATATTAATTTATAATATATATATATATATATTAATCATATTTTCCATTTCCATTTTAATTTTTTGTAATTTTATTTTGTAATTATTTAGTTATTTTAGTATTTATTATTATACATTTTAATTGATATGTTTAATGAATTTTCAATAAATTATCAATAAATATATTTATTGCATTTTTCATCATATATATATATATATATAAACATATTTTTATATTACATTTTATTTTAAATATTTATTGCATTATATATATATATATATATATATATATATATATACATTTATATAAAATGAAAAAATTAAATATATTTTAAAATTACATTTTATTTTTTTTGTAATTTTTATACTTTATTTGTAAAAAAAAAAAATATTGTTAATTATTTTATATATATATAGGCCAGTGGTTATATATATATATACAAAATATATACAGTATATTTTGTTATATATATATATATAGTACAATATATATATATATATATATATTATATATATATATATATATATATATATATATATATATATTGTACTTTATGTATTAGTAAAAAAGTATTGTTAATTATTTATTTTATTAATTATTTATTATGTAAATATTATATAAATATATTAAATTTTTTCAAAAATATATATAACAATTTCAATAAATTATCAATACATTTATTTTTCCATTAAGTTGCATTTACATTTTTTGGAATTTTATTTTGTACATTATTTGTAAAAAGTATTTTTAAATATTGTAAATTATATATATATATATATATATATATATATATATATATATATATATGTGTGTGTGTGTGTGTGTGTGTGTGTGTGTGTGTGTTTGTGTGTGTGTGTGTGTGTGTGTGTGTGTGTGCGTGTGTGTGTATATATTTTTTTCTTTTTTTACTGTATATTTATTTATTAATTATATTATTTTAAATATTTTTAAAGCTACTAGTATTTGCTACTGTCATTTGGCTATTAAAATATTTGATTTAGCATTCTCATACTCACAAATTCCAAGATTCAGATTCGGAAGGATTGTGGAACTATTTTAAGTACCTTAACAGCCAAATACAAGTGTATTAAAAGCATCTAGGATGCAAAATTTTATATTGCCAGATATATTATTGCAAATATATTCCCTATATCGTCCAGCTCTAGTTGCATACAATACATTAACGTCTGCCAACGTCTGATATGAAAAAATGCACTGCTTTATGCAGTATGGTTTCTTTTTTGCATATAAATGCACGGCATCTCTTTGTAATCCGTGGCTTAATGGTGTTGCCGGAGTCTAACGCATAACCATCCTACCCTCACTGGTCTAAAAATTCACCATCAAGCAAATGTGGATGGATGGGCCAGCGCTGCATTTGGCTGTTGATGCTGCCTCCTTAGCCTGTAGCTCGGTGCTGTTAAGTGTGTGGACTTGCGTAAGGTCACGGCTTCCTTTCACACGTCTGAATGAAGACAGACGAGAGTCTCTGCTGGACGGATTTGAACAGACACCTACTCGTCGGACGCGAGTCGCCGACATGCCCACACTGCCACTTTGCTTTGTTAAATGCAAGAAGCTTTCCTCTGAGCGAGAGAGTCCTTTTAAAAGTTCACCAGCTGTGATGTGCTTTGTCTTCTGAATAATGCATGCGCGTTAGCCGAGACCCCCCGCGTCTCGTCTCTTTCAGTTGTCTGTGCAACAAAAAAGGGGATAAAATGAACTGCGTTGCGGTTGCTCAGAGCTTTGGGTCTTAAATCTCTGTACGAATGTAGTGAGTCCAATTACAAGAGCAGGGTAGGAGAGAACCTACGGCATATGCAAGCAAATTAACGTTTTTGTTACCTACTCTTGTGTGTTTGAATAAGAGCTTCTGGAAACTAGAATAGGTTTTGACGCATTGGCTCCTTTCCAAAACCTAGTGATCTGCTCAGCATTTTAAATCATCATAGGCATGCACACAAGAAGAAACTGTTTCTAAAAGGCAGGTGCTGTAACTTGTTTTGAGGTAGTTCTAAAGCAGCATCGCATGTATCCATAAATAATTCAATCCCTGAATGCAGTGCAGAATGCTATTACACAGTTGAGGTCAAACGTTTATATCCCCCTTTGATAATATATAATAATAAATAAGAGGAATCATACAAAATGCATCGTATTGTTTATTTAGTACCGACCTAAATAAGATATTTCACGTAAAAGATGTTTACATACAGTCCACAAGAGAAAATAATAGTTGAATTTTTGTTCAAAAGTTTACATACACTTGATTCTTAATACTGTGTCGTTACCTGAATGATCCACAGCTGTGTGTTTTTGTTCAGTGATAGTTGTTCATGAGTCCCTTGTTCATCCTGAACAGTTAAAGGGGTCATCCGGTGCCACATGCACTTTTACAAGCTGTTTCAACTGAAATGTGTGTTGGGAGTGTGCGTACACAAGCACCCTAGAATGACAAAGATCCACCCAGTAGTTTTCTTTTAATTTAGTAAAATAATTTGCCTCTTCTCATATCGAGCCGTTCTCAGATGCCTGTCGTTGTGGCGTAACACAGACAGAGGCCGCTCCTGCGTTAGTTGATAGACAGTAGTGTTTTAGCATAGACCCGCCCCGAGTGAAAAGTAAACTGACAGCACTGAGGGAATGTGACTGCCAATCTATCTAACTGGGTTCATGTTTACGCAAATCATTTCTCACCATACTGCTTTATAAACGAGGGTCAGTATAAAGCTTAGCTTTGTAACGCTAGATGGTTTAAAACGGTGTCTGTTAATGATTAAGATGTAACCTTAACGCAATACCTGCAAAAGTGTTTACAGCCCGCAACTGCACATGAGTAAAGACTATAACACTCACATTTATGTATTTCAATATAAGGACGGGGTAAGTTATGTTAATCGATCACTTTTTTTGCTCTTGTTCAATCAGTAAACACACCGCGTTCATCTCTTCACCACAGTAAACACATCGCGTTCGTATCTCTCTCAGTACTCTACCCTGCCAGTACATATAAAGATAAATCAAAGTGACATTAAGTTTACTAACCATTCAGGCACGTCCAGTATAAGCCGTAATTGCCGAACTTCTTTGCGGGTGTCATCTTGTTTCGGTTCCAACTCCGGTTTTTAAATTAAATTTTAAATGGATGGGGTTGTACAGTGTCTTCAAAGCCCCTCCAGTGCCATTTTCCCCCAAACTATACAACTATACCCCCAACTGTTGTCTAGGCAACACCCCGTGTGCTATATAATGACATGCCCCACAGAACTGAGGGGCGGGGTGAGCAGAGGTTCATATCATTTAAAGGGCCAGGTACTGATATCGCTTGCTGAGAACAGAGGCATTTTTTACCAGGTAAAATTAGTGTTTTTTTTACACTACCATAGAGAATTTTTAATCAAAGTATATTACAAACTTTTCATTTGGACCCTAAAGCATCATATTAACTTGTGGAAAATGGGCATCGGATGACCCCTTTAAACTGCCCGCTGTTCTTCAGAAAAAGTCCTTCAGGTCCCACAAATTCTTTGGTTTCCCAGCATTTTTGTGTATTTGAACCCTTTCCAACAATGACTGTATGATTTGAGATCTATCTTTTCACACTGCGGACAACTGAAGGACTCATATACAACCATTACAGAAGGTTAAAACACTCACTGATGCTTCAGAAGGAAACACAATGCATTAAGAGACAAACAGATTGGAGACATTTTTCTTATTTTGCCTAAATATCATTTTTTTTCATTTAGTACTGCCCTTCAGAGGCTACAGAAGATAGTTACATGTTTCTCAGAAGACAAAATAAGTTAAAAAATCGTCAAATTAAAAATAGCTTTCACCCCCGTCTCTTAATGTAGGGTTTTTCCTTCTGTAGCATCAGTGAGTGTTTGAACCTTCTGTAATAGTTGCATATGAGTCCCACAGTCGTCATTGTCATTGTTAGAAAGGGTTTAAATACACAACAATCCAAAAGAAAAACCAAAGAATTAGTGGGACCTGAAGGATTTTTCTGAAGAACAGCAGGCAGTTTAACTGTTCAGGACAAACAGGGGACTCAGGAACAACTATCTCTAAACAAAAAAACACAGCTGTAGATCATTCAGGCAACAACACAGTATAAAGTATCAAGTGTATGTAAACTTTTGAATGGGGTCATTTTTATAAATTACTATATGTAAACATCTTTTATGTAAAATGTTGAAATCAGGTCAGTACTAAATAAACGATAACATGCGTTTTGTAACATCCCTCTAATTTTGGTTAAATAATTAACATTTTGCAGATTCTGTAAGGGGGATGTAAACTTTTGACCCTTCATGTTGTTTTAAACCCATAAGATCTTCATTTATCATCAGAACACAAATTAAGATATTTTTGATGAAATCCAAGAGCTTTCTGACCCTGCATAGACAGCAACGCAACTGGTCCGGAGCAGACTGTATGTGCGCTGCAGCAGTTCGCGTGACACAGCACAAAATCAGACTTAATTCGCCCCAATGGAAAGCATATTTACACTATCTGAATCATTACCTATCCCCTGTATAATGCACTACGTGCCATTCACCATACAGAAAGTACAAATTCATAGTGTAGGGGCGGGACGAGTCGGATTATAGAGAGCATTTGATTGGACAGAAAGTTTGATGAAAAGCTGAAGTGCAGGGTGATGTCATCAAAATGGTTGATCAATATTGGCGGAAGTTAGAGACTCTATGTTTTGAATGCTCATATTTTGTAAATGTGAATTGTGTCATTGTTTTGGAGCGCACTAGCTTATAGATAACCTTAAGGCTAACATATTCATGCTAAAAGCCAAAGAACCTCAATTTTGATTTCATGGGGGCTTTAAATAAAAGTGTCTGCCAAATGCATAAATGCAGATGTAAATGTATGCCTATGCAGAGCGTTCCAAATCAATCACTTATGAGGATTCATGACTGTGCTGCTAAAAATAATTGTGCTTTGTTGGGATGGTTCCATGAAGAACCTTTTACATCCATGGAATCTTTCAATTGCTCCAAAGTTCTTAAAGTCCCAGTGAAATCAAAATTAAAGTTTTTTGGCTTTTAGTATGAATATGTTAACCTTAAGGCCTTTCCACACTGAGCGCGAAAAAACGTGAGGCGAATCGCAGACGGTGTTTGGTGGTGTTTGATGCTTTCATACCAGGCGCGAACCGATTGTTCACCTTCTGCTAATTCACGCCTGCATGCTAGGTGGCGTCGACCAACAATGCATTTTTCCTCAAATATGTATATTGTATATGGATTTAACATAGCTTCTCAGTATACAGCATTAACTGTAAATAAAATAAATAAGTACCAAAAAGTAAGTTTGGTTCTACGCCAGAAACACAAACTATCTATAATACTTACAAGAAAACATCTTAAAATATAAATAGAAGTAAAATTAGCATCATGCCACATTTGAAAATTTATATAATTATTAATGTATTTGCTTAAAACCCACTTTAAACCATCATTTAGTGCTTGTAATAACTTCTGATTGTGATCTGCAGATGATTTTTATCTGCAGTTTAATAACACCACACTGCTTATTATCATAAACATCCTTTATTGTTATAAAAATACCATGAGCTGCATACAAAACAGATAATATTAGAATATTAGAAAATATTAGAACATAATCATATGTCTGTTTGCTTTCATATTTCATGTGTAGAACAGTAGAAAAATGTTTCAATAATTTTTTTTCATACAGAAAAGAGAGTGAACGCGCTCTGACTCAGATAACACTCACGTGGAAGAAAACGGACAGTGCTCTCTTCCAGATCACATAATTCAATGGAGAATTAATAAAAATTAAGAACATGTGAGAATAATCATATCTGTTCTCAGATGCAATGATAACAGCAGCGCATCCTCTTCTCTCTCGGAGTACTCTTCTTCTGTATTCGTTTACACTGGTTTTCGAAACAGCGCCACCACTCTTGTCCTTTTGTGCAACAGCAGCTGCTCCTGGCACATGATGTAATGCTCAAATCTTATTGGACAGCCGTGTTTTCGCTTTGTAGATCTGAAAATATTCGTCTGACCAATAAAAAAAAATAAAAATTGCTTTTTTGGTGTGTGAATGTTTGCGGTCTACATGGAAGCATCCATAGGAATTTGTTGTTTTATTCCAGCGCGTCTTCGCGTGAGATATTTTTCATTTTTCGCGCTCAGTGTGGAAAGGCCTTTAAGGTTGTCTATAAGCTAGTGTACTCCAGAATTTTTTTTTAGAAGATATAAGCATTCAAAACTTACAGCCTCTAACTTCTGCCAAAATGGATCCACGATTTTCATGACATCACCCTGGACTTCAGCTTCTCATCCAACTTTCTGTCCAATCAAATGCTCTCTACAATCCGAAGCATCCTGGCCCCTGCATTATAAATAGATGCTGAAACTGTGGCTGAAATCGTATACTTGTTCACAAAATTTATATTGAATAGCACGTAATGCACTAGATAGGGGATAGGGAATGATTCAGACAGTGTAAATATGCTTTCCATTGGGGCAAATGAAGTCTGGTTTTACTTTGTGTCACACAAACCACTGCAGCGCACATACAATCTGCTCCGGTCTAGACACAAAAGCGTTTTACAATCATATGCGCGAATCGGAGCAGACCACAAAACACATTAGGTACATTTGACCACAGAATGGTATTTTACATATGTGACCCTGGACCACAAAACCAGTCTTAAGTAGCACGGGTATATTTGTAGCAATAGCCAAAAATACATTGTATGGGTCAAAATTATCGATTTTTCTTTTATGCCAAAAATCATTAGCATATTAAGTAAAGATCATGTTCCATGAAGATATTTTGTAAATTTTCTACCATAAATATATAAAAACTTGATTTTTGATTAGTAATATGCATTGCTAAGAACTACATTTGGACAACTTTTAAGGCGATTTTCTCATTATTTAGATTTTTTTGCACCCTCAGATTCCAGGTTTTCAAATAGTTGTATCTCAGACAAACATTGTCCTATTTTAACAAACAATATATCAATGGAAAGCTTATTTACTCAGCATTCAGATGACGTAAGAATCTCAATTTCGACAAATTTACACTTATGACTGGTTTTGTGGTCCAGGGTCACATATAGATAATGCGATATGGATGAAATTGTGGCTGTCTGTCAAATGTGGCTTTACCCAGCCACACGAAATGGTACTAGCTGTTTAAAATAGGGACGGGACTGCTGGATATGTCCCGCCCTGTCTTTCTGTTTCAGTTGAAATTACAAACACATAGAATAATGCTGTGTTTCAAAGCAGTGGACCTTTAAGAATTGATCACTGAAAGATTTTTGGGAGGTTTTGGGATTCTATCGTATCACTGCGAAACCCCCCTTTAAGAAACATTATTTTTAAGAGTCTAGGATGCTCTATTAGAAGATATCTGCCTCTTTAGGCAATTAGCAGCTAGGCAGCACACAAGCTCTTGGAACGGAGCTTATGTTTTGGGATCTCAAGCAAACAGCTTTAGTCTGTCTGTAAACAGGCTGTGGATCAGTGCGTTGTGCCCCTACGAGCCCTGATAATGACAGCGCTCTCAAGACTAATGAACTCACAGTTCACTGAACACACATGGCCTGCTGGGTAGCAAAGAGGATATCAGAGTTAATATCACCCCCGTGTGTGGCGTTACAGCACCCATCATGAGAGATCTCCTCTAGAGCCATGTGCATGATCATATTCATGTAGGTCATGTATGCATTAATGCAGGCTTGTATTGATTGAATCGCTTGCGCTATGAGAGCATGTTGCACAACTTTTAATCTATCCGTTAAAAGACACGATATGATTTTGTCTGAGTGACATTGGGTTTGAATTTCAGCGACACCATGTCTAGCGTTGGATCCAGTGTGGGCACTGAAGACGTTGGCGAAGGGATCCGTCAGTGGGCAGGTGTACCGCGAGGCAGAGGAGGCAGAACTTCTCCTTACGCAGGAAGCAGCTCTGGCCGCCAATCTGTTACCGACACCATGAGCACCTACAGTTTCAGGTAACATAGCAAGAAGAAATCTGATAATCAATAAGCATGAGTGTGCTTTAAAGGTAACACAACCAGGCCAGACTAGGTAAGTAGTCATTTTAGCAAACATGGCTATAATCCTGGGAAACACAAAAGGAGAATGTATGTACAATGAAAGTCAGCTTAAACTGTCAAACTTCAAAAAAGAAATAAAAGTAGTGTGAGAATAATTGTAACCCTGGACCACAAAACCAGTCTTAAGTAGTACAGGTATATTTGTAGCAATAGCCAACAATACATTGTATGGGTCTAAATTATTTTTCTTTAATGCCAAAAATCATTGGGATATTAAGTAAAGATCATGTTCCATGAAGATATTTTGTATATTTCCTACCGTAAATATATCAAAACTTAATGTTTGATTAGTAATATGCATTGCTAAGAACTTCATTTGGACAACTTTAAAGGCGATTTTCTCAATATTTAGATTTTTTTGCACCCTTAGATTCCAGATTTTCAAATAGTTGTATCTCGGCTATCCTGTCCTATCCTAACAAACCATACACCAATGAAAAGCTTAGTTCTTAAAGGTCCCATATTGTACACATTTCTGCAGGTTTATTTTAGTTGTTGATGTCCTTAAGAATATATATTTGCGGGATAAGTGCCAAAATCCATCTCAATTTATTTTTACAGCTCCTTTTTTAGGAGCTCTGTCAAAAACAGGTCGATTTTGGCCCATCTAATTAATATTCATGAGCCTCTCTTCTGATTGGCCTGTTGTTTTCTGAGTGACGCACAGCCAGGCCAATCACAGGTAACTACGGTCATGTATCGTTGTAGCCAAACCCAGAGCCATTAGAGAGCCTAGCCTGCTGATATTCAACAAGATATTTCAGAATGATTATTAATGTTTTTTCTTTTTCAAACACCGAATGCATTAAGCTACATAACTGTTGCTTTAGTAAAGCCCCTTTCACAATGCGCGCTGATTCTGGAAAATTACGGGAACGAGCGCTGTGTGTACAAAAGCCAGAACCATAAAGGCAGTGTTGTAGTGATGATGCACGTTACCCTGCGACTCTTCACGACAAAAAAATATGTGCAAAGTGGAATGAAGCCGCGATCAGGCAGAGCCAGCTCCTCACTATCAGCGCTGAAGCACAGTTTGTTCAGGTTAGTTTCAGTTTAGTGAAACGTACGTGTCGCATTACATCTCACATCCAAACGTCACATGTCTTTATGGGTTGTGTGTAAAGCACGCACAGATTCCGGAAAACAACTGTGAATGAACCAAATTAAACAATTCCGGAACAAATCATGGGACACATTCTGCGTGTATTTACAGGAATCGCTGAGTGAAAGAGGCTGAAGTTGACGTGCCAGTGGTCTCTTATATTCACGTTGTTCTGAAGCCTGTGCAATGATGTAGTTTCGACATCTATCGACTGAACAGGGTTTTCTAGATTAGTTTCCGTGTTGTTGTTGCTTAGCAATGTTTTGGACGCGATGTTGTCTGGGTTTGACAAAAGGAGGGTGGGACGTGGTTGGTGCTCGGGGTGGTGACTGAAGGCGGTGACTGAGTAGATCGGATGTCACATCTGTACGGAAGTCACAGCGGCTCGTGAAAATGAACAGCTACTTTAAGCAGGTTGTGTGCAGTTTACTGTGGATTGACTGTTTTGATACTCATATGGTAGTTACATAGCCCCTAGACCTCAGTTATCATGAAAAAAGCCAGGAAATTTCGATTTTGACAATATGGGACCTTTAAGACATTTTAGACATTCTACTAACTATAAGTAACTTTGCAACTACATGCCAACTAACTCTCATTAGAGTATTAGTAGACTTGTGTCTAAAGTGGACTATTGAACTAGTGTAACCTGTTCTGCATTAGAAACAAACAACAAAACATTGCATTACACCTTCACTAACTTCTTGAAATCCAGAATCTAGTTAGAATCTATAAGTGCCACAGTCTTCTTAAACGCTGCTTTGTTTCCATTAAAAGACTGCAGATTCTCCAAAAGCTGGTAGAATCTGTCACAAAGTGTTTGTATTTTATTGTGCCATATGCATTAGACATTTAGCAAACGGAGTGTGACCGTGAATCTGAGACTAAGTGAGGATTGACATCGATGATGATTAGTCATGTCTTATCGGATACTTCAAAATGTCTCATTTTGTGCTCGGTGCAAGCCATATGGGTTTGGAACGTCATTTGGGTGAGTAAATGATGATAAGATGCATCTTTTGACTTCATATTCATTGTTATTGTCTGTCTTTTGTTCCCTATGACAGATCTTGCACGCAAGACTTAGACGAAGACGTCAAAGAAAGTTCTAGTGGTCTTGGCAGAGCATCATCATCCACAGCCCTATCTGAGCTCCTGGAGGGTCTGAGGAAGAAGCGTGCTGGATGGGAAAGAGGCTCGAAGGCCGGTGAGGGCAGCACGGTGTCCCTTCCCATCTATCAGACAACAGGGGCCTCCACGCTACGCCGTAGGCCCTCAGCGCTGTCTCTAGAAGCAGAGGAGGATCTAGAGGACCTGCCTCGACCTGGCATTCTGAAGCCTCCCAGTCCACACCTGTCCCGTGCCTCCAGCCTCCGCTCGCTATCAGAGGCAGGCCCAACGTCCTCCACCACCACAACAACCACCACAGGAAAGATGAACCGCTTTAGCTCCTGTGACTCCCTTGCATCGGTGACCTCCACTGCAAGTTCCCGCCGACACTTGTCCAACCTGGCCATCCCTGAGGAAGGCGAGGAGGAGCTCAGCTCGAAAGCCATGCCTCCTCTTGGGTATCAACCGATGCGACGTCGATTACTCGGTGGCCTAGTGGCGGAAACCGGAGAGTCGCAATTGGGAACTGAACCACTTGTGTTCCAGAATCGCAGACTCCTCGGGAATCAAGACAAGGAGAGAGCCGGAGTCGATGATGGAGACACCGGCTCAGACATTCTTCCAGCCATCCGACGAGCGCAGTCCACCAGCAGCCTGGCGTCAAGCGGTTCCAGAACGGGCCAGAGACGAGCCCTCAGCGTGCACTTTGGAGAGTTACCGCCATCCAGAGCGTCACGTAGAGAATCCGATTCGGATTCTTCGAGTTCTGACGGATCTCAGAAGCGCCGTGGGCCTCAAGGAGAGAGGTTGGAAGCCGAAGGCAGCGAGGACGTCAACTCGGTGATGAAGAAGTACCTCAAAAAAGCAGAAGTCGACTAGAAGACTCAACGAGGTTAAGCTTAAAACTGCACTGGCCTGCTTTACATTTAAGGGGGTCATATCACGAGGAACCTAATTTTCCTTGATCTGTTGAGTTTCTGCTGAAACATACTGTAACTTTGAGAACTCAAAACTTCTTCCCCAGTCCAAATCCAGGGATTTTCTGAAATCCTTGGATCTGTATTGGCAGAAACCTGGGATTTGTGATGTCAGAAACATAATCATTTTATCACCCACAGGTTGCACATCACAAATGTCAGTTTGCTGTTTAGGAGAGTTGGCTTTTCCTTATTGCAAGAATCAGAAGTATCTTTTCAAAAGGTACACTTTTATTCCTTTTAGGTACTGATATGTACCATTAAAGTACCAATATGCTCTTTAGGGTACAAAGGTGTACCTTTTGAAATGGTACCACCACAGTGACAGCTTTTGTACCTTTTTTTCTGAGAGTGTATGCAAAGTTAATGTTTACATGAAGAAAATTAAAGGCACAGCTGCCAAGAAAAAAAAAAACACCACTATGTTTTAGTGCCATGTTAAAAAAAAATTCAGAGATTGAAGTCGTAATATTTTGAGAATAATTCAAAATTATGAGTAAAGTTGAAATGATTCAACAATAAAGTCAAAATGTTTTGAGACTAAATTCTGAATTAGAAGAATGAAGTCTAACCCCCGGTTTCACAGACAAGGCTTAAGCCTAGTCCTAGATTAAAATGTAAATCTGAGCTGTTTCAACTGAAATAAAAATGCACTGATTGATCCTAAAGTATATCAGTGCCTTTGTTTTGTCTCAAGTTGCACACCAGTAATGTTTTTTTCTAAGCACGTTTATAAAAAATTACTTAAATGTCCTAATTGAACTATGGCCTAATCCTGGTTTAGTCTAAGCCCAGTCTGTGAAACCGGGCCTAAATGTTTTAAGAATAAAGTCGAAATTCCGAGAATAAAGTAGAAGTTACAAAAATAAAGCCAAACATTTTCAAGAATAAAGTCAAAATGTTTCGAAAATAAAGTTGAAATGTTTCAAGAAAAAAAAAATCTGAATTATAAGAAAAAAGTTGAAATATTTCGAGAATAAATTCATAATTACAAGAATAAAGTCGAAATGGTTTGAGAATAAAGACTAAATGTTTTTAGAATAAATTTGGAATTACAAAAATAAAGTCGAAATGTTTTGCGAATAAAGTCTAAAAGTTTCAAGAATAAATTCGGAATTATAAGAATAAGGTCTAAATGTTTCGAGAATAAAGTCGAAATGTTATGAAAATAAAGTCGAAATTACTGAAGTGTATGATCCCTTTAAATAACAAAAAAAAAAAAAGCGACATGAAACTAAACTAGTTTTTCTTCATTCCAACAGGATAGATGAAGACGTGGAGAATCGTCCCCATCCAGAATGCATTCAGGCACATTTAACTGGAAGCATGAATACACTGAGGATTTATTTTGAGCACTGTTTGTACACGTAAATAAAGATGTTAACGCATGAAATTCCCAAAACTCTTACTGTAAACATGCCCTTTATTTGAGCTGCGCTGATACCCGCGGGTGCTTCAGGTCAGGGAAATGAATCTTGACCAGCGAGCGCTCGCTTTCCCTCTCAGCAGTCAGTGCAAATTTGTTGAACTCCAACAGATGTAAATAAAAACGTCGAGCAGAATCATTGGTATTTACTTCGACCTTTCTAAGGAGAGCAGCAGCATTACATTCACAGAGGAAAACCAAAATAGAGCGGTTTTACAAAGCAGCGGCTCTCCATAATAATTGAGACCGACCTGGTTTCTGCAATAGAATCATTAACCTAGACTTATTTGCCTAGGAATGGAGTCAAGAAAACAGTTTGTACTTAATTGCCAAAGCAGAATTTGAAGCTGCTACACACACAGTGCCCAAATGTTCTGTTTTAATGCACTTGGGGAGCATGAAGAGGCTAAAGGAATATTCCACATTCAGTTACGCTAAATTGCAGCATTTGTGGCCCGATGTTGGTTATCAAAAAGAATAATTGACCGGTTTTCCTCAAGGTTACGGTGGGGTGCTTAAAACTGAAGTAATTGGGAGCAAGTTGGAGGTTTTTAGAAGCGGAATTCTGAAGCTTGTTTTATAAAAGCTTCTAAAACAGCTTAACTGTAAAGTCAGTCAATGTGATGCAAATAGAGTTTAACTTGTAGTTGAAGGAATATTTCAGGCTTGATACATTTACTTACTAAAAGCAGGACATCAGTGATTTTACTGTACCATGGTGTGCATTTTCTCATCTTATACCCATGGTAAAATTATTATAATGTCTAGGATTTAAATTGGTGCTTGACAGCTGCATCTGACAGGTTTATGCCAACTTGCAGACAAAAATGCTTTTCACAGAAAACGAGACAAGTTTGCTTTCCCCTCCAACAGTTTTATTGACAAGCAGCAGAACTACAATGGGACCCTGGTGAGAAATTGGAGCTCCCAACTCAGATGTCCAGCAGCGGCCTTCTGGGAAAGCGCCGCTTCCCATCCACATCTGCAATAAGAGAACATGATCAATGCTGGAGTCTCTACATGATCAAATTAGTACATCATCTGCAGGTCCTTGCCTGGTCACACCTTTGCAGCTTGCGCTTTCCGTCCCCTTCCTTTACCCTGAAGGAAACAAATGTTAATGTGCATGGCTTTAGAAAAAAAGTCAAACAAACCTTTAAGGAGTACCTTTTTAGGTGGATTTTCCCCATCTGAGGCTTCCCTGCATTTATGAAACATTTGATTAGTTTGCTTTGAGAAGCTAATGAAGTTAATTTTTAGATTTAAACTTACTCATCCTCTCCCTTTTCTGGCTTCTTTCTCTTTAAAAAGATAAAAGCGAGCTGTGAGAATTTGAGCAAAGTCAACTTAAATGACTTGAGACCTATGAGACGAGGCCTTACTTTGCCAGCACCATTTTTTGTGACTTTCTTAACCGGTGATTCTTCAATATCTTCCTCTTCTTCTTCTACCTCCTCATCCATCTCTTCATCCAGCTCTTCTTCATCAGAGTACTCCTCCACTAGGAGACATTTTGGAACAAGAACCATTGATTTAAAGGGTAACCACAGATAGCAGCTAAAAATAGAGCTGAAACGATCACTCACAGGCCACATGTTCCGCTCCGACGTACACCGGCCCAGAGCCATGCTTCAGGCGAAAGGTCACGGGTGGATGAAGATCCAATCCAGACAGGTTGACCTGACGGAGAATGAAATCTCGTGAGGTACACGCACTTGGTGGTAAAATGCGATTACTGTACACTCTTAAAAATAAAGGTGCTTCACGATGCCATTGAAGAATCTTTTGTCTAAATGGTTGCATAAAAAAAAACCTTTAACATTTGAAGAACCTTTCCGTTTCAGAAAAGGTTCTTTGTGGTGAAAGGTTCTTCAGATTATAAACCTTTAAGAAAGAGATGGTTCTTTAAAGAAATCTTTGACTAAATGGTTCTATTGCATCGCTGTGAAGAATCTTTGAAGCACCTTCATTTTTTTTAAAGAGTGTAGCTTTACTCAAACTAAACTATTTAAAAAAGGCATAAAATGGTTAAAAAAAAGATTCTTTAACCCTTTAATAGTTCACAATTTTTAACCTAATGAAATGTACAATATTTTAGTTCAATAACTTTTAATTTTGTGTTTTTAAGTGAATTTATGGTACACAATTATATTTATGACAATGGACCACAAAACCAGTCTCAAGTAGCACGGGAATATTTGTAACAAATGCCAAAAACACTATGTTTGGGTCAAAATTATTAATTTATGTTCTGTGCCAAAAATCATTAGGATATAAAGTAAACGTGTTCCATGAAGATATTTAGTGAACTTCCCACTGGAAATCTCTCAAAAGTTTATTTTTGATTAGTAATATGCATTGCGAAGAAGTTCATTTGGACAACTTTAAAGGCGATGTTCTAAATATTTTGATTTTTTGCACCCTCAGATTCCAGATTTTCAAACAGTTGTATCTCAGCCAAATATTGTCCTATCCTAACAATTTATTCAGCTTTCAGATGTATACATTTCGGTTAAAAAAAACCCTTATGACCGTTTTTGTGGTCCAGTGTCACATTTATAAAACAAGTTATTTATGGTGGACTGTAGACATAAGCCATTTTGTAAAGATAAAAACCGCTTTTTGCGGAAGAGACCGGAAGCCAGATCCATAAAATAGCAAGTACTAGCCGCGCCTACTCTTATGGGAAAATAAGGTGGATAAAGACTATAAAATATCAACTACTAGCGAAAATGCTATTTAGAGGGACATTGTGGAGTCAAAGTTAAATAAAAGAATAACTAAAATAAAAGAATATACTAACCTTACGCATATATAAAAACGAATATTACTTACCGTAGGCATAGATTTAGCGTGAAGTGTTGCTATGGGAACCGCTTTCGCGCTGCTGTTGCCCTCACCAGTGACCAACTCGACAATATTGAACTCATCTTTGGCGGTGTGACCCAAACACATCTTCAAATCAAATATGAACGGGTTAAACATAAACACCGATGCAACGTCACGTTTACCTTAACAAGTCCCTGAACCAACCGTTCTCAGTGCCAGCTGGTGTTGATGGTTCGTATCATCCGTCTTGAAGGACTCTTCTTTATTAGACTCATTGAGTTCACAACCTACAACAACGATCGATATAATTAGCAGAATATTGGTCAACTTGTACTTAAAGATATGAAAGTAACATCTTACCCCAAAGAGTTGATAAAGGTTTTTCTGTTTTGCTCATTTTGAAACAAAAACAAAAAACTGAAAGACACATACAAGTAAGTTTGTTTTAGTTGAACGCACAGTATGTAATGTGAATTAGCCTGTTTAGAAACGCGTTTTATATTCTCACCAGAAATAAATCTCTAAGCTGCTTCTTGGACAGCAAAAGGAAAGAAAGAGTGAGTTTGCGCCCTGTGAACGTTTAAAGAGGAAGTTAATTGCTCATCAGGTGACAGTAATTAAGGCAGGATCACGGCAGGTTAATTATGGATCCGACCTGCTGCACGAACCTGCTGCAAAATCACTTCTTTATAATCACGTTTTAATCGAATAGAATTAAGCTGACTCATAATTATGCATACTAAATATGTTGTCTTTTATTTCATATTAACCTCTAACCGGGGTTAGTTGTCACATGGGGACGTTTCCGCAAGGCCTTTGTCTACAAATGTTCGTTTAATTGCTTTATAAAAAAGTGTACTTCAAGAACCAAACTATGATCATGTTTATGAAGTTTGAAACAAAAAAAAAAATGCAGTATCGTCATTGTCATATTATTGGGTGAGTAGTGGAAACCACATACAGTTGAAGTCAAAAGTTTACATACACCTTGCAGAATCTTCAAAATGTTTTTTTGTTTGTTTGTTTTTTTATCAAAATAAGTAGGCTACATTATTAATTTTTTTTAATCTTTTTTTGGACAGACATGAATAAGATATTTTACATATAAGATGTTTACATGTAGTCAACTGTCACACCCCCGGACTTTCTTGTTGGTTTCTCCCATTCTCCCCCGCTGTTCTGAGTGTTTTTGGTTTCGCCGTCATTGTCTGCACCTGTGGTTGTAATTAGTCTGTCTATTTAAGGTGTGTGTTTTCCCCTGTACTCTTGTCGGTCTTTGATGTTAAATGGATGTTTTCCCCTGGTGTTCCCGTGTCTACGTGTATTCTGTTGGATTTATTAAATACGTCTTTTTATTACATCGTTGTTCGTGTGTTCCTGCCTAATCCGTGACATCAACAAGAGAAAATAATAGTTGAATTAAAAAAATGACCCTGTTCAAAAGTACATACTGTACACTTGATTATTAGTACTGTGTTGTTACCTGAATGTTTTTTAAGTTTAGTGATGGTTGTTCATGAGTTGTTTGTCCTGAACAGTTAAACAGCCCGTTGTTCGTAAGAAAAATCCTTCAGGTCCCACAAATTCTTTGGTTTTTCAACATTTTTGTGTATTTGAACCCTTTCCAACAATGACTGTATGATTCTGAGATCCATCTACCAAAGAATTTGTTGAATCTGGGACTAGTTTCAAGGGTTCAAATACACAAAAAATGCTGAAAAACCGAAGAATTTGCGGAACCTGGGACTAGTTTTACAGCAGAATTTTAATTTGTCTTATTTTTGACAAAGTCTACATCATAGATTTTGTTATTTTTGTGTTTATGACAGCAAAGCTGTAGTGACTTCCGAATCGTTTAACTTATATTTGCCATGGTTGTTTATTTATCTCAGATCCCCCTCCGTTCCGTATGTGCTGCACACTCTCATTCTGTCGTGTGATCTATTATTAACAGATCTCCATGCACCGGATCGCTCAGCCTGTGGATTACGGAACGGAGTGAGAACATGGGCTGTGAGTTTGACCGCCGCTCCCCTGGGTTCCACCGCCAGCCCCTCGCCGCCATCAAAGACCACGAGCCGCCAGATGAAAAGAAAGTAGAGGGGGCCGAAGATGCCATGAAGACAAAGAGACTGCGATATTACGAGGTGTGGGGGCTGATGGGTGAATCAACATTATATATAGAAATATTCCATATTGACATTAGGCAGATTTATGAGCTATGTTTTTAATATAACTTCATCATTTTTCTGTGTCTGCACACCTGTGCTCGCCAGCAGAGACCGAATGACATGCGAAAAATAGAGGCGAATGCCTTGTAAATGAAATGTGAAGCCACACGGGAGCTCCACTCACACAATCTCGGCTCCTGACGGCGTATAGGATGGTTTAGAGAGCGTGTGGGAGGGCTCAAGTGAATCCTCGCTGTGTGTGGGCCCCGCTCTCCTCCGTGAAACACTCACACACACCGTCTAAGTTAAAAAGCACAAATGAACCCAATGAGCATTTGTTGGCTATTATTAATGGTGAATAAGAGCAGTTGTGGGCTGTCTAATGCAGTGAATGACACACACTCACACACGCGGTGCGCGGTGCCAAATGACTGTTTGAGAACGTGACAAGTGTGCTTTGAAGTCAACATGACATCAAAATTGACCCAATTTGCTTTCTCAAAACACATCAAAGTTGTTATTAAGGATGACTCATCAGTAATTTTGTTACAAGTTTTAAAAAAAGAGCTTCTTCGTATACTTGCTCTGCTTCTGAATCTAATTTAATTTTTAGCTGATGTCATTAAAGCCACTGACCCCCAAATGTGATGATCCCCTTCCAAGGGACCCTCTTAATAATATATATGAAAGATATATTTAAAAAAATAATAATAATAATAAAAATTGTATAAATAAACATGAATAAATAATTTATATACTGTGTGTGTGTATATAATATGTTAAAAATGGAATGTGTATACAATTTCTAACAAATCATAAAAATAGAATAAATAGACAATTATAATAATAAACAAATAATTATATGGTTAACAACATAAATAACATATATATATATATATATATATATATATATATATATATATACACACACACACACACACACACACACACACACAGAGTATATAATATATACACATATATATATATATATATATATATATATATATATAAAATATGTGACCCTGGACCACAAAACCAGTCTTAAGTCGCTGGGGTATATTTGTAGCAATAGCCAAAAATACTTTGTATGGGTCAAAATTGATTTTTCTTTTATGCCAAAAATCATTAGGAAATTAAGTAAAGATCATGTTACATGAAGATTTTTTGTAAAATTCCTACTATAAATATATCAAAATGTAATTTTTGATTAGTAATATACATTGTTAAGAACTTAATTTGGACAACTTTAAAGGTGATTTTCTCAGTATTTTGATTTTTTTGCACCCTCAGATTCCAGATTTTCAAATAGATGTATCTCGGCCAAATATTGTCCTATCCTAACAAACCATACATCAATAGAAAGCTTATTTATTGAGCTTTCATGTGATGTATACATCTCAGTTTTGTAAAATTTAACCTTATGACTGGTTTTGTGGTCCAGGGTCACATATGAAACAAATTGAATGTGTATTTACAATTTAAAAATAAATGAAAAAAATAAATGTGTGTGTGTGTGTGTGTATATATATATATATATATATATATATATATATATACATATACACACTATAAATGGAATATATTTATAATATTAGAAAATGGAAATATATATATATATATATATATATATATATATATATATATATATATATATATAATATATATATATATATATATATAAAATAAGATGTTTTAAATATATTAAATAAAAGTATATTCAATTTATGTGATATATGTAATTTGTATTATTTATATGTATTAAAAATATAAAAGTGTATTAAATATATTTTAAATATATGTAAAAATTGGAAAGCATATACAATTTATAACAGATAAAAAATAAATTGTATATACATTTTTATGTATTATATTATATAATATGTAATATTTATTACTTTATTAGTTTATTTTCAAAAACAGACAACATAAATGAACATAATTCTCAACATACAACAAAAATCATGGTTTTATTGTGTTAGCGGTATTTTGTAGTTATTTTTACTTTATATCAATAAATAAAAGTTAATGCAGTAATTTGCTGCAATTATAGCAACTAATGGT
>NC_133383.1:7469696-7502857 GCF_049309525.1 Garra rufa | reverse complement strand
CTGCATTAGCTGCAGAATACCTGTTTCAGCACTTCCTAAGTAAACTAAGCATATTGTGGATTTGCTCGTTTGGTGGCATTTCAGTGTGGAATTACAGCAACCGTCTGATAGACGGCAGGAAAATGGAGACAGTGTGGAAAATCACAGATAATCCTTAGACCTCCTCGGATCTAATTAAGATTTTCGCAAGGAAAGGGAGGGATGGGACCCCTCTATAGAGTGTCAATAGAGTGTCCGTCACTTTGAGATTTTCTTTTCATGGATTTTCTCTAGCTTAAAGAGAAGAGTATAGAGCTAGCAACACCAAGGTCATGGGTTTGGTTGCCAGGGAATGCATAAAGTGATAAAAATGTACATTGAATGCACTTTGGATGAGTGCTGGCAGACGCATATAAATGTTGCCTAAATGTTACTGGTTTAGCTGTCTTCAGAAAAAAATAGAAACAAATACATGTTAATTACTTTGATGTATAAAGTCCCAGCACAAAATCAGGGTTGCATGCACTGTAAACAAAATCTGTAGAAATTACAGTAATACTGGCAGCTGGTTGCCAGTAACTTACTGTAGATTTTAATTTATGTTATTTACTGGCAACCAGCTGCAGAACTACAGCAATTGTTTTACAGTGTGGCTAAAAATGAGGAGGAGCTTTACTTTCTGTTTTAAGATAAATGCAACGGCATCATTATATTCAGCAGCTGACTTTTAACTATGGCAAACATAGTGGTTTCAGTGCTGGGCAATGATCCATACATGTGCCATGTGTCATACCTCATTAGTCTGTAAGGATGAGTGGAATTGCCAACACTGAGCTGTGATCTTACAGCCTTAGAAGGAGATTTTGACATTCAAAATGCTCGTTCTGTTTTTATAGCTTCTAAACAACACAGGACCCCATTGACTTTCAGTGAACTGGAATAAAAACACAAAGAATTTTCCAAAATATCTTATTGACAATCTTACTTCCAAGAGAGTCATTCATTTGAAAAGATTTAACAGTGACTAAATGATGACCGAAATTTCATACAGTTGCAATCAAAATGATTCAGCCCCCTTGACCTGCAAACAATTCAACAAAGGCATCAGGACATTAGAGAACATTTGAGTGATTCTGAGAATGTAACATTAATGAATCATGATCAAATTCAAATTGGCTCCAAACATTCATTTTCAAAATTATTCAACCTCCCGAAAATCAAATTTGGTGCAGAACCTTTTGTTCTTTTAAAACCACCAATAAACGCTGCTTGGAAGTGCTTAGAAGCTTCTGTCACCTCTCTACTGCAATCTTGGCCCATGCCTTGCCTCGAAAAGCTTTCAGATCACTGATAATCTTTGGTTTTTTAAAATATTTTCAATGAGAATTAAATCTGGAGACTGAACAGGCCACTCAAGAACATTCTATGACTGACCTCTGAACCAAGCATAACTAGATTTGGATGTATACTTTGGGATGATTGTCCTGCAGGAAAGTCCATTGATCATTAGCTTCAATGTTTGCACCAAAAGGCATTCAAAATGACCTGATACATTTAAGAATCCATGATGTCCTTCATACGATCTTGATTTCCAATTCCTGCTACAGTAAAACAACCCCATAACAGGACTGATCTGTCTCCAAGTTTGACGATGGAGATGAGGTTTTCTGCTTGTAAGCTTTGCCTTTTTTTGCACCAGAAATACTGCTGATCCATGGGTCCAAAAAGTTCCAGTATGGTCACATCACTCCATGAAAACATTTTTCCAGAACTCCACTGATCTATCCAAATGCATTTTAGCATGTTCAAGTCTGTCTTTTTGTTCTTCTTGGTCACGATTGGTATTTGGCAAGATGCCCCAACATGAAGGCCATACTTTTCAAGTGTTCTTCTTATACTCTGTCTAGTCTTTGGCTGTACATTGCCAGTTTTTCCTCAGTTGTTCTAATCAAACATTGATGATATTGGACTTTTTTTGTTCAACACCCTTAAAGGTTTTCTGGTGCAACACATTTGAAACTAAAAGTTTCTAGAGACACAGCTGGCAGCATTATTCCTTAATGTCTTGTAAATCTTCATTTAGCCTTAGACTTTCTAAAGTAAAACAATTATTTCTTCTATACAGCTTCTCTATAGCTTTTGTGAGAGCTCTATTGACTTTGTCATATTAGCCACTCAAATTTCAGCACATGCACTGGCTAACTGTATGTATGTGTAACAGCTCAAGCTAATTCTTTTCTAATAGAGTTTCTAAAGCTTTAATTGTGTTTTAAGTAGTGGTGGGCCGTTATCGGCGTTAACGTGCTGCGTTAACGTGAGACTCTTATCGGGCGATAAAAAAAATATTGCCGTTAATCTATTCTCAAAGTTGGGTTGGGAGCTGGGTCTAAACTACGTAAGCTATGATGACTTTCACCTTGATATTTTAGCGCGGATGACGTATACCTAGTCGAATTGCACTGTAGGGGGCGAGAACGAGTCTTCAACTTCTGTGAAATTACCACATCAAATGAGACGTGCAAACATGGATGCAGTTATGAAGCCGCTTCAGGGCAGGTGCGTGCGTTGCTAGACCCTTTTTACTGGGGCACGTGCCCCAGTGAAAATCTGCTGTGCCCCAGTAAAATCTCAAGTTTGAGTTATAATTTAGTTTGATAATCCCGAAAAAAAGACATTAAACTATATGCAACAACTGAATTGACGCTTCTAAAAGCAACGCAGTTTAATCGAAGACTATGTACGCAGAAATCCATGCCCGTGCGCGTCTGTGTATTTAAAGGCAACACGCACGTCGTGCAGCCTTTTGCGCAGAAGTACTTGGTTACACAAGTTTGTATAGGTAATTATGTTGTAAATGCAAGACACAGGAAGATGAACATGAGATGAGCGCCTGGTCTAATGCGCCACCTGACTTGAGAAACCCGTTCTCAAAGACTTACTTTTAGTCATTATTTAAGTAGCACACATATTCTGAAAATGCCTTCATCAGAATTCAAATTAGCCATTTTAATCTAGATTAATCTAGATTAATTCCAAGATTTAATCTAGATTAATCTAGATTAAAAAAATTAATCTATGCCCACCCCTAGTTTTAAGACAATTTTGTTCCGCACCATACAAATAAGTGACTAAAAAACAGCAATGTTGAATAGGGGTTGAATAATTCTGACATAGCTGTGTTATTAAAAAATTATAGAACTTACATTATATATTGACATTCTCACTTTTAATATGTCAGCAATCTGTTATAGATGCAATTTTTATAAAGTCCTCAATCTTCAGAGAAGCTTGTATTTGTATTCCCCGGGGGATTGAATAATTTCGATTGCAACTGTATTTTTTTAAGAACCTAAAACGAAAATCTGAAATGCATCACTTGCTCACCAATGGATCTTCTGGAGTGAATGGGTGCCGTCAATATGAGAACTGATAAAACTGATAAAAATCACAATAATCAAGTAATCCACACTACTCCAGTCCACCAATTAACATCTTGTGAAGTGAAAAGCTGTGTGTTTGTAAAAAATGAATTTTCATAAAAAGTCCATAATTTATAATAATGCTTCCTCCAGTGAAAAATCTCATTTTCTGTTGTCATCTCTCATCAAAATCCACCAACATGTTTGTTTAGAACTGTTTTGGCCTGTTTTCGCTTGTTGATCTGTGCATATTTCTCTCCTGATTCAGACAAGATGAATTTTTCAATGGAGAAAGCAAAATTATGTATTAGCAAAGGTTTGAAGACAAGATATTAATTTATGGATTGGAGTGGTGTGGATTACTTGCGGATTACTGTGATGTTTTTATCAGCTGTTTGGAATCTCATTCTAATGGCACATATTCACTGCAGATCCATTGGTGTACAAGTGCTGATAATTCTTCATTAAAGAAACAAACTCATCTACATCTTGAATGGCCTGAGGGTGAATACACAGTCAGTAAATTTTCATTTCTGGGTGAACTGTCCCTTTAATCGAATTTCTCCTGATGAATGTTTTCCCTTTCTCTTCTGGAACACTCGCTCCGAAGTAATTAACAAAGATAATCGCACAGCAGCTTGATCCAGCTAACAAGCATTTGAAAATTACGCCTTCAGAAAATTATGCTTTCTTCTCAGGCCACTGGACTGACAAAAAAAAGTGCATCAAAGCATCACATATCTCAAAGCGGGCTGGAGGTCTTTATGTGGTTTCTGTCCAGCTCTTCTCACACAGCCGGGCATATCGGTCTGAAACAGAGTCTGCCCTGGTCACGGTACCTCAAACTTGAAGGTCTATCTCATTTCTTAGCGAAGACCAGGAGCCTTTTAGCCAGAGATGAGAGATCGCTGTTACTGGACTATGAATTCCCTTGACCGGTGAAGTCATGCATGATATCATATGGGCTTCACTGTGGATTGATTTGGGGAAAACATTCGGTAATGTAAATAGACACCAGCCTCTCCGCTGGGAGTTTTAAATTGCCTTTATGGTAAAATGGAGACTGGGCTTAGTTGTCACACCATTCTCAGAAATGAGTCAAAAATGAGTTAAAATCAACAAATAAGCATTCATTGTTTTCCTGAATTCAGATAAACTGTAGAAGCATATTCTCTCCACAGCATCAGCAACTTTTACACACACACAAACCAGAGAGAGAGAGAAGAGAGAGAGGAGGGGTGAGTGAAGGAGAAGACACACTGCGGAGTTCAGCAGAGGAGAGATGAAGAGAGCTGGAGACAGAGACCAAACCGACATCACGGAGCTCATGCACACACGCCGCCTGTGAGTTCAACTCCACGTCTCTGACACCAAGCAGCTCTGCTGTGGACCTCAACACCGCATCTGTGATTATTCTGGGCTGGACCCCCTTTGGACTGTGTCTTAACATGCTGGGAGTTCAGAGTGATGCTCTGCTGCTTGGCTTGATGGTTTGGATGGGAATCCTATGGGGAGAAATCACAACCCAAGGTAATGTTGACCACTGCACTGATTCATTCAGATGCCCTTGTGTCTTTGATGCACTGACACTGCTGAAACTTTAACACCACGTACACCTCACTTTTATCACGATTACGCACAGCCTGCTT
This sequence comes from Garra rufa, assembly GCF_049309525.1. NCBI lineage: Eukaryota > Metazoa > Chordata > Actinopteri > Cypriniformes > Cyprinidae > Garra > Garra rufa. The sequence continues at coordinate 7,497,810 of NC_133383.1, read as the reverse complement.
GATAAAAGACTCGTTGCAACACAAGTGTTTGAGTTTAGTCACCCTGATGCGACATGTGAGGTTTGCGGACAAGATCGCGTGAGACAAACATGCCTGTTTTGATCAGTTTGGCTCGTTCGTGCGCTGCCAGAATTGTTTTCAAGACAAAAGTGGGGCAGAAATAATGAAGAAACGCTTGGAAATGGTGCATAAAAACGCGTGTGGACAAAGGGAAACGCTGCGGGATTCCCTGAATGTGATTTAGAATAATGTATAGACATCGTGGTTAACGTTGCAAATGATACTTAGGACCCTTTGGACTTGCGCTTTAACTGATATGAAAATGCATTGGTTTGTTGTCAGCTATTGTGTGTGTGTGCGCTTGTCCATTCATAAGCATGCTTCCTTTACGCTATTAAGAGTTTCTGTGCGCAGGATTGAGGAAAAAATGTTTTCTTTTATAAATCGTGTGCTCGCATCAGAAAAAAGCAGAGCAGTTTGATTTCAGTAAGTGTCACCTCCCCAAAACAGGAGCGCTCACCCTCCCTGACCTGGTGTAATAAATGCAATGCTGTTGCATTATTCATGCAGATGCGTGAACAAGAAGTCAAATGACTGTTGGTTCATCCACCCGTGTTTTTTTTTTTTCTTCTTCCCCGAGCAGCTCTTTAATCACTTGCTGTGTAAATTTAGCTCAGTTCCACGCGCGTGGGCAACTCATCTTTAATCGGGACATGCGCAAGTGCATGTGGCTCCTTAACACAATTCTGTCCTCTAGTAAAAAATTGTGTGTTTGTTGTCCGTCAGTGGCGTGCGCTGATGATCTCAAATGAGAAGGAAACGACACCTCTTTGCGTTTGGATTATTTTAGTCCAATGTACATTCATATTCCAGCTGCATTTGACGTTTTCAGTTTCCAGGTTAAAGGAACGGGGGTTTCTTACTGTAAGCAAGTAAACAATATAGCATATGTTTATGTTTGTGTACAACAAACTATGTATTAACATCAAATCACGTATGCGTGTTAAACACGAAATCTTTAATAAATAATTACTACAATAACAGGTTAACCCATATTTTATAATGTCTTTAATGCTACAAACTATTTGTGTTATTATTAGTCGCAATTATTCTATCATCAAATCCTACTCGATTATCGTTGGTCAAATGTGTGTTGATGGAGCTAGCTTTTTTATTCGCGTGATTTTAAGTTAATTTTGAAACTGAAAGAGGCGATATCTGAGTCTATTATGTAATTATTCGTTGGTTTGAGGCATTTAGGCGATATGTGCACCTGTTATTTTGTGAACTTCGTAGGCGGGCTTTAATCCGTTGACAGCGTGATCAGCCAATCACAGCGAAGGTACGTTTCGCGTTTTACCGCTCATATTAACAATAACATATTAAGTATAAAGACTTGTATGGCTTAATACAAAGTTAATGATCTCCCTTACTAAAATATGTAGTAGAAAATCCATGGAAGAGTCAAGTTATATAAAAAAATCGTTATTTACATATTTGGGATTATGGGGGGCGCCATTGTTTTGATTACGTAGAATGGTTGCACTCTGTGATATACTGACATTGAGCTATGCTATTTCTACTGCAACACAACTCAAAATAAAGTACTGATACGATGACCACAGCTACTGAAAGAGCTTAGCCTACAGGTGGTGGATATAAGTGTCGACTTTCTTTTTGAGAGACAATTTCTTTATTTATCATGCACTTTTTTGATTAACAACTTTGCAGACTGTTTACATTGAAGGATAGTTGTTACAAACTGCAAAAAAGCTATTTTTTTCGAAAAAGCCATACGACCTGCTCTTTAATGGCATATTTACCGATGAGATTCTCTACACAAATGAGCTAAAGAAATAAGACGCAACTTCTTCTGAATTATCATATATAGTGTTACTTAAGAAAAACTAGTGTCATTATTTTATTTTTATTTTTTTGACTTGTAAAGGAAGGTCTACTGTCAGTGTGACTTGAACCAGTTTTACATGGCCAAGGGCGTATGTTTGATTTTGACATTGGTGGGAACATAACAGCAGATGACATTCAATTCTTTAATTGAAATTATTGCTGGAGACAATTAAGAAGTCGCTGAATATTGGTAGGGACATGTCGTAGTCTCCCTACTAAATTCTGTGCCTTTGAAAATTTGTCTTTAGAACTCTGGTTCTCTTAAATATGAAGAGGTCAAGCAACAGATTAATGAGTTAATCTAAATTTCACAAAAGGCTTATGGATGTAATTATAATATAAGACAGACATTGAAGTGAGTTGCACCCTTCTGATGAAAATGTCATTCACTTGGTTGGCAATAGAAATTTGATTTTCATTAATTTCATTTTAATGTTCATTTAAAAAAAAATCATTTTAATGTTCATCTGATCTCATTTCGTAAGTCACTTAAGTGATCTAAGGCCCTGTCCCAAATCGCACCCTAAATCCTTGCAGTCGTCTTCCCCTGAGTCTGCACTTTCGTGACAGAATGCTGCTTTGACTGTCGGGTAGAAGTCTTCTGCAAAGCTTGCACTAGTGCTCGCTCGCGGGCACCCTTTTGAATGCTAAAATGACGAATGGAACACCCTACAGTCTCGTGGACTTACCGTACACACACACGCAGCAGCCATTGTAAGTCCGTTTGACCGCAAGTGCACATGAAGTGTTCCATTTGGGACAGGGCCCATATCAAATGATTCTCAAATGATTCCGATCTGTTCTGATTTGAATCAAATGATTCGCGATCACGTTTCAACCTGAATGAAATGATTCACGAATGCGAAGTTCCGACCTGAATCAAATGAGTTGCGAACACGAAGTTCCGATCTAAATCAAGTGATTGAGGAACACAAATATCCCGATCTAAATCAAATGATTTGCAACACGCACACTGAAGTTCCGTTTTGAATCAAATGATTTGCGAACACAAAGATCCCAATCTAAATCAAATGATTCACGTTACGCGCTCTGAAGTTCGGATCTGAATTAAAAGATTTGCAAATGCAAAGTTCCCATATAAATCAAATGATTTGCGAATACAAAGATCCCGATCTAAATCAAATGATTCGCGATACGCACTCTGAAGTTCGGATTTGAATCAAATGATTCGCGAATGCAAAGTTTCGATCTAAATCAAATGATTTGCAAACACAAATATCCCGATCTAAATCAAATGATTCGCGACATGTGCTCTGAAGTTCCAATTTGAATCAAATGATTCGTGAACACGAAGTTCCAATCTAAATCAAATGATCTGAGAACGCAAAGATCCTGATCTAAATCAAATGACTCGCGATACGCGCTCTGAAATTCAGATTTGAACCAAATGATTCGCGAAGGCGAAGTTCCGATCTAAATCAAATGATCTGAGAACGCAAAGATCCCGATCTAAATCAAATGATTCATGATACGCGCTCTGAAGTTTGGATTTGAATCAAATGATTCGCGAACGCGAAGTTCCGATCTAAATCAAATGATCTGAGAACGCAAAGATCCCGATCTAAATCAAATGATTCGCGAATGCAAAGTTTCGATCTAAATCAAATGATTTGCGAACACAAATATCCCGATCTAAATCAAATGATTTGCGACACGTGCTCTGAAGTTCCAATTTGAATCAAATGATTCGTGAACACGAAGTTCCAATCTAAATCAAATGATCTGAGAACGCAAAGATCCTGATCTAAATCAAATGACTCGCGATACGCGCTCTGAAGTTCGGATTTGAATCAAATGATTCGAACGCGAAGTTCCGATCTAAATCAAATGATCTGAGAACGCAAAGATCCCGATCTAAATCAAATGATTCGCGATACGCGCTCTGAAGTTCAGATTTGAATCAAATGATTCACGAACGTGAAGTTCCGATCTAAATCAAATGATTTGCGAACACAAATATCCCGATCTAAATCAAATAATTTGCGACACGTGCTCTGAAGTTCCAATTTGAATCAAATGATTCGTGAACACGAAGTTCCGATCTAAATCAAATGATCTGAGAACGCAAAGATCCTGATCTAAATCAAATGATTCGCGATACGTGCTCTGAAGTTCGGATTTGAATCAAATGATTTGCAAATGCAAAGTTCCGATCTAAATCAAATGATTTGCGAACGCAAAGATCTCGATCTAAATCAAATGATTCGCGCCACACGCTCTGAAGTTACAATTTGAATCAAATGATTCGCGAATGCGAAGTTCCGATCTAAATCAAATGATTCTCGATACGTGATTTCATGTCCTGATCTGAATCAAATGATTTGTGATACGTGATTTGAAGTCCCGATCTAAATTTATTGATTCGCGATACTTTTGGAGCGCTTCGAAACATGAATCATTTTGCAATGCAGTGATTTAACTGATTCAGAGTTTCCAAAAGTTCCGTTTCACCCATCACAATATGTGCTTTGTAAAACTATTACAAATGATGTCGAAATTAAAAAACGAATGGCTCTTTTTATGTTTTTTTGCTAGTGAATCGCTTGAACTGAATGATCAAAGTCACGAGTTTGAATCAGTCGGAACGCTTCCAGCGTAAATGACTCAATAAATTGATTTGGTTTCTCTGTTCTTCCACTTTTTGCATCTTAGCCATGTTTACACGGCACTGTCAGTATCACTACTGGCATAGCTTCCTAGTTTTATGACATTAACTGAAATAATAGAAATTGAGAAGTTGTATTACTGCACAGGCAGAAATGGTAAGCAAATAGTCTCATATATAAAATAAAGTCTTGTGGATGTCAATACAGATAATAAGTCTTGTGGCTATATTTAGTGTTTTTCCTCGCTCCATAGAACTTCCATTTTAATGATGTGTTCCATTAAGTTTAGGTTGACATCCTCTGATCATGCATTATTCTGTTGTCTGCTCAGAATATGATGTGTAAAAAAACACAATGACAATTTAATGACAAAAAGCATTTATTTTGCAACTTACAGTTATTTAAATTCTAAATTACCACGTTAGCTTCTGAGTTGAAGTGGCTGTTGTTTTATTTACAGTTGTAGAATATACGAGTTGAATTGAACACAGCATAAGAGCATTACTATAAACGCAATTACTGCTTGTGTTTACAGATGACAAATCAAAATTCATCTGTAGTGATTAGTTACTTAATATAGAACTGAATTTGTACTGAACCAAGCACTTTCCACAACTAAAAGGGTTAGATTACAAAAGTGATCATGTCCCTCGTGTTCACTTTGGATCATGTCCCATAATAATTGAGTTCTCATTGTTTTGGCACACACTGTGCCGTTAAAGGGAACGAGATCTCAGTTACACAATTTATTTGCTGCTGGTGATATGATAGTTAGAGCTCTTCCATGCTACAAAACATGAAATATTGAGATTATTTTTTTACGAGTGTTGTATTTTAAAGAAATAATTCTCTCGTGTCACTATTTGCTCTCCGTTATTGTGTTTGGTGTTCTTTCATTCGTAGAAGAATTGTGCTGGTAGCTCTCTCTCGTGCAATTACAATGAATGCGAACTAGAGCTTTCATGCTTCAGAAGCAGCATAAAAGTAGTCGCAGGGCTCACGCTCTGCTTCCACAGAGGAAAGATAGTCATATACAGGTTTAGAATGAGTAACCGAGTGTGATTTCTCATTTTTGTGTGAATTATCCCTTACTGAACAACCTATTATCGCCTACAAAGTTTTAAGCAAATTCACAGTATCTCTCTTAAAAGTCAGATCGACTATTCTGGTGCTGCTGTCAGTGTTATTTTCACAGGGCCAGAACTCTCTAGGTGACAGACTGTCTGTTCTGCACCTTCTAAAACTCACTCATCTGGAATTTGTCCTTCTCTTCCCATCACATCACTTCCTGTCGTTCTCCACAGCTCTCCCTAGTTTCTGATACACAAAGCCAAATCAGAATAGAAAGGGCAAGAATGTCCTGCAGGAAATGTCTGATAGGAACTAAAACAAGTGCGTGAGATGTGCTCTCAGAAGACTACAGGGTCAAATATGTGTCCTGCGCTGTGGATTTATGGAGACCTGAGTGTTGGGTCATTCTGTAAAACATAAAGTGCCTTTTGATTCATTAACATGTAAATAATTATTTTTATTACACTCGGTTCTTAAAAGAACCATTTTTAAAAATAAAGAACCCTTTCACAAAATGGAAACACATGGAATATTAGATCTTAAAAATAAACATTCTTCATGATGCCATAGAAGAACCTTTTTTGTCTAAATGGTTCCATAAAGAACCTTTAACATCTGAAGATCCTTTCTGTTTCACAAAAGGTTCTTTGTGGCAAAAGAAGGTTCTTCAGATTATAAAAGGGTAAGAAAGAGATGGTTCTTTAAAGAACCTTTAACTGAATGGTTCTTTGTGGAACCAAAAATGATTCTTCTATGGCACCACTTGAAGAACCTTTTAAAGCACCTTTAGTTTTAAGAGTATACCAGTAAAGAACCTTTATTTTTTAAGTGTATTTTATTGCTTATGTTTTTGTTTATCAGGCCTCATTACCTTTTTTGTGTAGTACACAAGTGATTAATGAAAAGTGAATATTTGTATGAATATCAGCCAGTGGCATAACTACCAGCAGTGCAGACGGAGAAAAAAAAAATATTTGAAATTCATATTTTAATGTGACTCAAGATGGCACGACATAATTACACTTTTTATACACTTTATTTGTCTAAAATGTTATTTACAAATTATTTAATGTTATAAAATAACATTTCATTTAATATAATTAAAATGTTTTTACTCATTTTTACTTAAATATGTATTGGTCTAAAAAGACACTTTTTACTGATTGGTGAAGTTTATTTTTGTAATTCAGTCATACAATTCATATTTCATAACTGGTGTTATAATTGCCACTATTATTATTATTATTATTATTATTATTATTATTATTATTATTATTATTATTATTATTATTATTATTATTATTTTAAATTAATATTTTGATGTAACTCAAGATGTCACAACAAAATTTATTAACACTTTGTTTAAAATGTTATTTACAAATTATTTAATATTATTACATATTTAAATTTAATTGATGTATAATATACATATATTTAAAAAATATTACTTATTATACTTTATTGAATAAAAATGATTTATTTAATATGATTTAAATGTTTTTACAAATTTTTAGTAAAATATCTATTGGTCAAAATTTTTTATTGCACTTTATATACACTGTATTTGTCTTAAATGGTATTTACAAATTATTTAATATTATAAAATATTTTTATTTAATTGATGTATAATATAAATTATACATTATTTTTAAAAATTAAATAAAAACGATTTATTTAATATAATTGTAAAAAAAAACGTTTTTACTTATTTTTACTAAAATTTTTACTTTTTACTGTATCTCAAGATGGCCCAACACAATTTATTAACACTTTATTTGCCTAAAATATTTTAATGATTTAATATTATTACAAAATGAATTTAATTTATGTATAATATAAATATATTTAAAAAATATTATTTTATTTTATTTAAATAGTACAATTTAAAAAATGTATAAAGTAATTTAATATAATTAAAAAATGTTTTTACTAATTTTTACTAAATACTATATTGTTCTAAAAAGACATTTTACATTTTTTTTTTTGTAGTTTTCGTAATCCAATCATACAATTCATATTTCATAACTGTTACAATTGCCACCCTCACCCTGAAATATTATATGGTAGCTGCCAGAAATATTTGTAATTAAAATAACTAATGTATAACATAATGTGTAATGCATAATATCAGTGTATAATATAAATATATTAAATATGCAATGAAGTTAAACATTTATAAAATGATGCTTTATTAAAAATGAATAAAGTTTTCATTTAAAAAAAACATTTGAATTAAAGTATTTCAAAATAAATAGACTTTAAAAGATGGAAAAAAATGAAAAAGGTGTCTGTTTGATAGAATGACTGATTTGATTGTACCTGTGTGGGTTTGTTGATTCAGGATAAGATGGGCTTCTGTCTGGTTCTGAATCTATCACCAGGTGTTTGTTTTGCTAAAATTGTATTTCCTTTATCGGATATGAAAACAAACGCTGATGTAGATCCGTTGAACGCTGGCATGTTCTGTAAATATAAGCGTTAGGTAATTTGTTGGCTGGCATTATGGTATTATTTCAATTAAGCATGTGGTGTGTTAAAAATAGCTATCAGCTCTTAAGATTTCTGTCTACATCAGAATGCAGTGTTGTATGCAAGACCACTGCCATTTTATAAGCTCTGACAGTAGGGCAGCTTGCGTAATATCTGCTATCCTGTAGCTCTATACCGTGGGCTGGCGGCCTGGGCACATACATTGGATCTCGGAAAGTGCTTTCTGTTGTAGTTTCCTCCGAACGAGAGGTTTGCATCTGATGCCCTGGAGGTTTGCTGACGGGAGGGCGACTGACAGCTTCTCTTCAGCGCCTGGAGCCCGACTCAGCAGCTCAGCACCTCCTCGGTGTTCACACGGAGGATTCTCTAGTCACTGGGAATTGGTGAGACATTCTCGTGTTTTCTTTGAGCAGTGGTGTCCTACAGCACAAAAAAGACACGATTCATAGCTGTTGAAGGAGATGTGGACTACCTAAACATTGTACTTAGTCGTTTATAGGACAAAAAAGTATGAAGGTCTCACTATAATATTAAGCAGCACAACTGTTTTCAACACTGCTGATAATAAGAAATGTTCATCGAGCAGCAAAAAGACTGAAAATTCAGCACTTAAATGACAATTTAAATTTTAAAATATATGAAAATAGAAAAATTTTTTTTTTTTAATTGTTATAATATTTCATAATTTACTTTTTACTGTATTTTTGATCAAACAAGTGCAGCTTTGGTGAGCATTTATAGCACATTATATAACTCTTTTATTGATAAATGTATTTTTTCACGGTTACAAAACCAGTCAAAAGTTTTTGAACAGTAATATTTTTAATGTTTTTTTGTTTTTTTTTAATTAGTCTCTTCTGCTCACCAAGCCTGTATTTATTTGATCCAAAGTACAGCAAAAAACAGTAAAAATCTGAAATATTTTTACTATTTAAAGTAACTGTTTTCAATTTGGATAAGTTGGAAATGTAATTTATTCCTGTGATCAAAGCTAAGTTTTAGTGTTTTCAAAAAGAAATAAAAAATTAAAAAAATTAAATATATATATATATATATATATATATATATATATATATATATATATATATATATATATATATATATATTATCAGTATTTTAAACTGTTGTATTATATTTTTCAGGATTTTTGGATGAATAAAAAGATCCAAAGATCAGCTTTTATCTTTTGTAACATTGTACAAGAAATTATAGAAATTAATACTTTGATTTAGCAAGGATGCTTTAAAGTGTTCAAAAGGTGATGAAGACATTTATAATGTTAAAAAAGATTGCTATTTCAGATAAATGCTGTTCTTCTGAACTTTCTATTCATCAAAGAAACCTGAAAAAATCTACTCGGCTGTTTTCCACATAATAATAATAATAATAATAATATTAATAATGTTTTTTTGAGCAGCAAATCAGAATATTAGAATGATTTCTGGAGGATAATGTGATACTGAAGACTGGAGTAATGATGCTAAAAATGCAGCTTTTACATTTTAAAATATATTCAAATAGAAAACAGTTATTTGAAATAGTAAAAATATTTCAGAATTGTACCGTTTTTGCTGTACTTTGGATCAAAAAAATGCAGGCTTGGTAAGCAGAAGAAACGTCTTAAAAAAACATTAAAAATCTTATAGTGTATAGTACTATCTTTCAGCTGTTTTGTAATAGTGCATATTATTATTAATATTATTTTAAGGAAATATTTTTTAGCAATTAATAATTACTTTTTTATTAAAATATAAGTCTAAACCTAGATATTTTAAATAATTTAATTGAAATATTTTTAATTCAGTCATGCAATTCAATATTTCATAACTAGTGTTACAGTTCCCCACTCAGCTGAGCTAAATTGTGCTAGCTGCCAGACACAGTTTGTCATTTATATTGCTGTTTAACAACCTACAGATGAAATTTTTTTTTTTTTAATTTTGCACAGGCAAACGCTGCTCTCTGTCTAGTTTCGGGTTCAATCCCCCTGGAGCAATCTGTGTTTTGCTGAAGGGCAAAATATGGATGCTTTTCTTCTTGCTGGGATCAACCCATTAACCTATTGGTTACCTAAGCTTTTACCCATTACACTCACTCATCAGGTAGGCAGTATTTAACGAAAAAAAGGCAGAGCCTGTCAAACAAAAAGACAAATTAAGGCCCTCTTTAACGTTTCCCGTTGAAAACATGAGGAAACAGTTTAGCGTAAACATCCTGACACAAGAGTTTCACAGCCGAGCATCTGTTGCCTCAGAGTGTTAATGAAATTATCAGGCAGTGTTAATCAGCCCTGACTGATCGCATTGGTCGAGTGAATCCAACAAAACTAATGAATGGCCCAAAGGATTGGAACATCTTGACCAGAGCCCTGAAAGGAGAATATACTGTATTAGTGTGTGTTTCGTGTTCAATTGCACTGGATTCATTTTAGCAGTCACTTTGACATGCAAAAAACTCTTTAAGGAGAAGTTCACTTTCAAAACAAAAATTTACAGATAATTTACTCACCCCCTTGTCATACGAGATGTTCATGTCTTTCTTTCTTCAGTCGATAAGAAATTGTTTTTTGAGGTAAACATTTCAGGATTTCTCTCCATATAGTGGACTTCAATGGTGCCTGCGAGAACTTCCAAAATGCAGTTTAAATGCAGCTTCAAAGGGCTCTAAACGATCCCAACTGAAGAAGAAGGTCTAGTGAAACGATTGGTCATTTTCTAAACAAATTCTATCATTTTTAACCTCAAATGCTCATCTTGTCTAGCTCTGGGTGAACTCTGTGTATTCCAGTTCATGACAGTTAGGGTATGTCGAAAAATCTTCTCCAACTTCTAAATTATCTTACATCGCTGTTTTACCTTTTTTTGTGAAGGGTGTTTGAGCTTCTTTGCATGTTCACTTTGTAAACACTGGGTTGGTACTTCTGTGATGTAGGATGATTTTGAAGTTGGAGAAGAAAATCAGATGGGAGTTTTTTGACCTACCCTAACTGTCTTGAACAGGAATACACAGAGTTCACGCAGAGCCTTGTTCCTCATTCGGGATCGTTTAAAGCCCTTTGAAGCTGCATTTAAACTACATTTTGGAAGTTCAAACTTGCTGGCACCATTGAAGTCCACTATATGGAGAGAAATCCTCAAATGTTTTTCTCAAAAAACATAATTTCTTATCGATGGAAGAAAGAAAGAAAGACATGAACATCTTGGATTTGTTTCTTACAAACTTTCTTACAAACTTTGAAGCTTTTCGCTTCACAAGATGTTAATTGATGGACTGGAGTGGTGTGGATTATTGTTTTTATCAGATGTTTGGACTCTCATTCTGGTGACACCCATTCACTGCAATGGATCCATTCATGAGCAAGTGATGTGATGCCAAAAATTTTCCAAACCTGCTCTGATGAAGAAACAAATGAATGAGGGTGAGTACATTTTCAGCAAATTTTCATTTTTTGATGAACTATTTCACAAGCACATTGAGCCATGGTGCTCTAATGGGAAATGTGAGTTTGAGTCTGGCTTTTGTTGTGTCTTGGTTTGTTTCCCCTGATTTCATGATCACCACCGTTAAAAGAAAAGGCAATAAACTCACATTTACTGTAATGGAATTATATGCAAGACCTTCAAGACTGGAGACTAAGGCATCTAACTGTTTACTGTTGCCAACAGCCGCCTTTTAAAGAGATTAAAAAGCAGGATATTGTTGAGGAATAAATCGCAGCCCCTCATAATAGCTCCTAACGTGGCTACAGCTCTAATGATGCATGCGAATGAGCGATTCAGGACGTCAGCGCTGAACTTTGAAGACGCTCCATGATGAATCTGAGCCTCTGAATATGACGGTGTCACTTCAGCCAGATGGAATGGTTGGTGCAAAGCATGCACCATCTGTCAGGCGCATGACACCTCAATTTCCGCGGAGCGTTTTACATGCTTAATATTTCAGCTACCCTTTGCTTCAAAGTGGCGGATGACAGGTCGCATGTTTTGAAACGTCCCAACCTGTTTCTCTGATTTGAGGGCTGCACGCAAGCGACTGCCTTCACCTGAGCCCAGGCGCGTTTAGCGCATCGAGACGAGGTGAGAAATGCAGTCAAAGCATTGCCGTCAGCTCCCCCGTCTCCACGGTGACATTTGAGAGCGGGTGTTTGCCTTAACGTTTTAGCTCGATGTTTTACACACCTTCAGCTGTCGGGTTTGTTCATCCTGTGCTTACGAGTGCTGTCAGCCGCTAATGCAGACGGACAGTCCCAGCAGGTGGAGGAAGCCGATTCGGTGCTGAAACTTCATTTTACAGCTATTATGAAAATGACTTTTTCGGGGCATGAAGACAGCTTTAGAAAAGCGCCTCTGAATTAATGTAATTTCAGACGTTTAGATCTGAATCGTTTCTGAATGTGATAAGGTCTCACGCCTGCTGCTTTTGTAGATGGGAATTAATGTCTTAGAAAATGTGGCTGACAAGCTTTAATGCTCTTAAAATGTGCTGTGGTGGTACTGTGGTACTTCTGATATATACCAGGGTGCTTTTTAATTATTAAAGGATTAGTTCACTTTCAGAACAAAAATGTACAGATATTGTACTCACCCCTAGGGCTGTTCGATTCTGAACTTTTTGGAATCGATTCCAATTCTTGGTTCTGGAATCGATTGGATTCAATTCCAAGAATCGATTTCTCACTGTTGCTTTTCAATTCTGTTTCCATTCTTGTTTTTTTTAGATTGGAGGAAGCAAATTTTGTAATGACTGCAGGATATAAAATTCATTGAAAGTAGCCTTGTAAAAATGAAATTTTTTCTGTAGTGCTGACTGATTTTAAATTGTACTTTTTGCCTGCATTGCCCATAAAATTAGTTATAACCCACAGCTCAGCAGTGGAGGCTTATTGCATGAATAAAACAAGACATGAAGTGTCTAAAATACATGTGCACTGTTCAGCTGAATGATGTTTACTTTAACAGTATTCTTTGCACAAAATTAGCAAACACTGAAACAAACTAAACAGAATTTTAACAACATATAAGAGCTTGTGGCTCTCGGCCACTGATATGTGCTTCCTGCGCCTTCAGATTTATTATTGGCTGATAGAAAGGTTAAAAATAGCATTTATTTAAGATTTAATATTAAGATAAATAAGATCAAGACCCTCGATCAAATCATGATCTGTTCTGTCGTGCAGCGCTCAAAATTGTGGACAAGCACAAGCCAGTTCCACCGTAAAATAACTTCTGAATTGTTTTTTGAACTGGTTCATTAAAACGATCTATCCGATCGAAACTTTTCGTGGAAACAAATCAAACTTCTAATAACTATTAGCGAGCAAGAGGCAAATTAATGGGTGCTTCTCAAATGGAAGGCTGCATCCTCAAACTCAGACAAGCTTAGTAATGACTCGTTTTCATTCAGTTTATTTTCTTGAATCCATGTTCAGCGACATTTGATGACTAGCAGGCGAGATATACCCTAAATAAATAGCCTTCATAGGAAGCAGTCTTCCGTTTTGTTGAACTGAAAACGGCTCTGAATGAAGAGTCGATTTCCCTTGATGGGATCGATTCCAAACTTTTCTTTCTTCAGTCATAAAAAAATAGTTTTTTGAGGAAAACATTTCAGGGTTTCTCTCCATATAATGGATATGTATGGTGCCCTCAAGTTTTAACTTCCAAAATGCAGTTTAAATGCAGCTTCAAAGGGCTCTAAACGATCCCAGCCGAAGAAAAAGGGTCTTATCTAGCGATACGATCGGTTATTTTTTTAAAAATTGATATACTTTTTAACCCAAATACTCGCCTTGTCTCGTCTCTGTGATGTGCATGCGTAGTCTGTGTAATCCGGGTCAAGACAGTTAGGGTATGTTGAAAAACTCTTCAAAAAATCTTCAAAATCGTCCTTCATCGCTGCAGAAGTACTGACCCAGTGTTTACAAAGTGAGCATACAAAGATGATCAAACGCCCTTCACAAAGAAAGGTAAAACAGGGTTGTAGGACAATTTTGAAGTTGAAGACCAGGTTTTACCATGATATAGTGATGGTATCAGGTAAAAAATACTATGGTATTTACATTGTACTGCAAGCTATTTCATGGTACTGTCCAAAATGGCACTGCATTTGCAAAAAAGTGCCATAGTATATTTAAAGAGTACCTTGGTATTTTTTGAAAGTTATGGTGTTTCAAAGTACCGTAGTATTAACATCAGATATCCCATAACTTTCTGTAAGTTAACACCAAAAAAATCATGGTATTACCATGTTACCATATTAAAAACATTATATTACCATGGTCAGTATTCATAAAATCATGGTATTCACAATGTTACTATATCAAAAACATGGTATAATTATGGTAATTATCCATAAAACTTTTTACCATATTTAATATGTCGTGGTACCATGATATAGTGATGGTCACAGGTAAAAATACTATGGTATTCACACTGTACTGCAAGCTATTTCATGGTACTGTGCAAAAATGGTACCACACTTCCAAAAAAGTACCATAGTATACTGCCATGGTATTTTTTAAAGGTACAATGGTATTCTTGGAAATTATGGTAAGTATCTCAGAGTACCATAGTATTAGATGTCCCACAGTACTTATTGAAAGTTATCAACAAAAGTAGTATAATATTCATAATAGTAAATATTCATAAAACCTTGGTATTTACCATGCTACCATATAAAAACATTGTATTACCGTGGTAAATATCCATAAAGCCATGGTATCAGGTAAAAATACCATGGTATTTACATTGTACTGCAACCTATTTCATGGTACGACCATGTCCAAAAATAGTATTAGCTGGTACCATAGTATACTTCCATGGTATTTTTGACATCGTACCATTGTATTCTTGGAAGTTACGGTGTTTCAGAGTACCACAGTATTATCAGATGTGCCATGGTACCACCAGAGTACTTATTGTAAGTTATAACCAAAAAAAATCATGGTATTAGCATGTTACCATATCAAAAACATGTATTACCGTGGTAAATATTCAATTACCATAGCAAAAACATGGTGTAACTGTGGTAAATATCTATAAAACCATGGTTTTACCATTTTCTTTATAAATGTGATGGTACCATGGTAGTGATGGTATCAGGTAAAAATAACATGGTACTTCAACAAGGTACTTCTGTGAATCATAGTACTGGTACCACATTTACTAAACTACATTTACAAAAAAATAAAATTTAGACTTGTAAGATGTTACCATGCCATGGTATTTTAGAAATGTACAAGAGTATTCTTGGAAGTTACGATAAATGTTTCATAGTACCAGTATTGCCATCTTTACCATTGCTATACAGTCACTGGTACCATTACAGTACGTTTTGTAAAGCCATAATAAATAAAAATTGTGATATTACCATGGTGCATATAAAAAAAATCATGTTATTACAATAGCAAAGAATGGCATGGTAAATATTCATAAACCATATTTTTCCTTAAAATTTGCCACAAAAGTGGTATAGTGATGGTTCCAGGTGAAAATACTATGAATGTACAATGAATGTATCCTTAGAATAACATGGTTTTATCAATTAAAAATGTATGATTGTTAACACCATGTAAATAATATGGTATACATCAATTTACCATGTTTTTACCATCTGATTCCATTATAATGTATTGCTTAGGTACTTTCTTCAGAACAAATGGTAATATAGTAATAGTCTTTAGTGCTTCTGTTTTTTAGTGATCACATTCATGTACCAAGGTATACCCAATATTACAAAGTACTTAAAAGAACACCATGGTATTAGCATGATAAAAAGCATGGCAAGCACCACGGTGCTTTATTGTTAGCGTGTGATGTAAGGTGTCCCGAGGGCTGTGTTAAAATGGGTGGCCGGGTGTTTTCTGCCTGTTCAGTCTCGGCTGCGTTCGGATCCAGGCCTTTTGAGCGTGTGAATGAGCGATCGGTTGGAGGGTTCTTGGCAGGGCTGCACACTTTAGTGCCTCTCTGTGGGCAACAGTCATTGAAACACCACTCACACTCCAGACTGCCTCCCGTTCATGCATGGAGCACAAGATGGAGGAGTCAAGGCATGGAGAAGAGGGGGAAGAAAGAAAAACACAAATTTCCATACCCTCGCATCCATCAAACTTTGTCACGCTTATGAAACCTCTTCACTGTCACAAGATCTGCGTGCTGATGACAAGCGCTTTGATTTTTTTAGACATGCAGCGGGTTTCCTCTGGGTAGCGTAAAGCATAAATAAATCAACAAATAAATGTTTTAAAGGACAACCGCATTAATTGTAAATGGAGAGGGCTTTTAAGATGGGTTGTCATGGTGATAGGAATATCAACACAGGAAATCTTTGGGAAAACTAGAGTTCTGTTCAATTCTGTTTTATTAGTAGAGCACCTTTTCTATTCAAATTGGTCCAAAGCAGCTTGACAAAGAAAAGGACGCGGTGAATAAGCCAAATGTGACATTGCCATGGAAGAACTCCCAAAGATCTTCAGGTTAGATGGGGGAGAAGTCTCAAAGGCCATTATCTGTGGGTCGGTTTTGATGTTGCATACTAATTACATTTATGGAAATTAGTAGTATGCATACTATTGTAACGTACATAATGTGAATTTCTGTATGGAACATGCATGGATGACATAATACAGTTGCCCAAGTCTTATAGAGCACATGACATGAAATAATTGATTTTTTCCAATTTGATTTTCCAATTTATTTTTATATTTTATATCGTATTAATCCAGTTTTATTCATTTTGAACAGAAGTATTGTGCATTATTATAATTTAAAATAACTCTTTTCTGTTAATTTTCTGTAAATAAATAAAACAAAGCTGAATTTTCAGCATCATTACTCCAGTCTTCAGTGTCACATGATCCGTCAAGAAATTCTAATATGCTGATTTGCTGCTCAAGAAACAGTTCTTATTATAAATGTTGAAAACGGTTGTGCTGCTTTGTATTTTTGTGGAAACCTTGATACATAATTCAGGATTCTTTGATGAATAGAGCAGAATTGTTATTGAAACATTTTAAGTCTTTACTGTCACTTTTGATCAACTTAATATGGAAGACCGTTTCCGCCACTGAATAAAAAATAAAGGTAATTGCAACTTTTTAAGAATTGCAAGTTTATATCTCATAATTCTGACCTTTTTTTTTATTGTGAGATATAAACTTGCAATTTTAAGAAATAAACTCTCAATTCTGAGAAATTAAGTCAGAATTGTGATTTAAAAACTCGCAATTCTGAGAACATATCAGTCTTTTTTTTTCCCCTCAAAATTAGGTCTTCATAACTTGCAATTGTGAGTTTATATCTCATAATTCTGAGGAAAAAAATGTCAGAATTGCGGGTACAAACTGGCATTTGCGAGAAAAAAAGTCAGAATTGCGAGATGCAAACTTGCATTTCTGAGGAAAAAAATCTGAATTGCAAGTTTATATCTCACAATTCAGACCTTTTTTCACAATTCTGAAATGTTCTTTCAGAATTGTGAGATATAAACTTGCAATTCTGAGAAATTAAGTCAGAATTTTGATTAAAAACTCGCAATTTTGAGAACATATCAGTATTTCCCCCTCAAAATTAGGATTTTATAACTCGCAATTGTGAGAGAAAAAAAGTCAGAATTGCGGGTACAAACTGGCATTTGCTAGAAAAAAGTCAGAATTGCGAGATGCAAACTTGCATTTCTGAGGAAAAAAATCTGAATTGCAAGTTTATATCTCACAATTCAGACCTTTTTTCACAATTCTGAAATGTTCTTTCAGAATTATGAGATATAAACTTGCAATTCTGAGAAATTAAGTCAGAATTTTGATTAAAAACTCGCAATTTTGAGAACATATCAGTATTTCCCCCTCAAAATTAGGATTTTATAACTTGCAATTGTGAGAGAAAAAAAGTCAGAATTGTGGGTACAAACTGGCATTTGCTAGAAAAAAGTCAGAATTGCGAGATACAAACTTGCATTTCTGAGAAAAAAAAAAATCAGAATTGCATGTATATATCTCACAATTCTGACTTTATAACTAATCTTGTCACTTTCGATCAGCTTAATATAAAAGACTGTTTCTGCCACTGAATAAAAAAAAAAAAGGTAATTGCGACTTTTTAAGAATTGCAAGTGAATCTCACAATTCTTTTTTTTTTTTTTTTTAGAATTGTGAAATATAAACTTGTAAAAACTTGCGAAAAAAATTTTGAGAAATGAAGTTAGAATTGTGATTAAAAACTCACAATTCTGACCTTTTTTCTTTTTTTTTCTCAGGATTGCAAGTTTCCGCCATTTAATAAAAAATTTAAAAAAGGTAATTGCCTTTTTTTCAGTTTTGGAAACGGGCTTTCATAACTTACTGAGTCCTTGCTAATCAAAATTATTAATTTCTTAAATCTTACTGACCCCAGATGTTTGAGCATAAGTTTACTATATACTAAAGAAATAGTAGTGTGATAGTCCGCTATTCTGAACATAGACAGAAGTTTGTGAGGAATCTGTGTGTTTTTGTGGACTGATACCCAGGGAGACATTGTTCTATCGTTCTTCTTGATCTTTTTGATCCCTGCGTACACTTTGTGAGTTAAATGAAGGCAGGAGAGGGAGAACGGAGAGGATGCGTCCCTTTGATGTATTGTCACCCTTTGTTCTCCAGAGAAGTGGTTAATCACACTCTCGTTGAATCATAGAAAACACTATTTGTTTCACCTCACCTTTGAGGAACACGCCGTTCTAAAGTAACATAAATTAAAACCAAAGCAAAGGTCAGAATGTTCAGGGAGGAGCGCTGAGATTAAAGGCAAAGGATAGAGGGAGACACATGTGTGAGAGAGAAGCAGGACAGCTGCCTGTGCAGACGACGCACACCTGTGCAGCTGCTCAGAGACGCCTGAATGACGAGCGGGCAGAAGATGCCATCTGCCTCGCTGTGCCAGTCGCCATCCTGGAGGGAATCCAATAGATTCAGGCCCCTAGAACATCCAATAATGGATGAGATCCCCATAAAGAGACCGCACCGTAGAGACGATGAGCCGGTTTGCTGTTCTGATGTTGTTTAATAGAATTTTACCCAATTTTAAAGGTGACATTGAATGCTATATAAATTTGCATATAAATGTCTTAGCAGTGTGAACACAACCACCCTACAATAATAAAAATCCATTTACACCTTTTTTTTAATCCCCATAAAACCTAAAACAGGGCTATTCAATTGGCGGCCCGCGGGCCCAATCCGGCCCGCCAATCATCTTCGTCCGGCCCGAGGGAGAAGTACGCGCAAGTGGCTTGAATTGTTTTGGCACTATAGTTTGTCCACTAGGCGGCAACGCTGGCCCGGGCCAGCAAAAAAGAAAAGCAAGAGCGCCAAGAACAACCACAATCTACCGGAGACCGCAACATCAATAGCCGGCAGATTTAACAAGCACTTGTTGGGCTCCAGACTGCGACCATATGGATATGGACACATTTTTCTGCCGGTGTGACTAAATTTTGTAAACGGTCGCACTGGCGCGACCACTGCGTTGTTCAACTCATAAGCGCTGCTATTTCTGTTTCATATGAGAAACATAAAACAGCAAACGAAACGAAAGAGAAACCAAAGCGCGCCACGTTTGAGCGCGCTACGTTTGAGCTGCGCACCGCGGACCGTTTATCAGCTGGTACCGCAATGCAAACACGCTTGTCCGAGCTCAGAACAGCCGGGAACCAAAGTTGATTTCGCAACACTGTAACTGCACAGTGCTGCGAGATCCAGTGAGAAGTGTTTGAATTCGTGCAGAATGAATTAAGGTTGCTGCAAGATCTATTGAGAATCAATCAAATTCTGTTATAAACAGCGCTGAGGTATGTCAGAAAACCAGAAGTAACGCCAACTTAAGCATAGTCGAATGTTATTACAGTATTCACTTAAGGGTTTGTACAACCTTTTGAAAGAGAAATTCAGGCACTTTTCAATGACTTTCAAGCATTTTGCACAACCATTTCCAGCACGTTAAAGCTCTTATGATCCAATGTTATTTGGATGGCCAAATAACTGAATGTTATTTTGATGGCCAAAATATACTTTGTGGTAAACAAACACTAATGTAAAAAAAATAAAATACATCAAATCACAATTATAACCAGTATATTGCAATGATAATCTGTGTAGTTTACGCATAAACAATTTATAGTTCATGTGAAGATATTTAAAAAAAAAAAAAAAAATCATCTAAATTAAAAGTTGTTATATATTTCAGAGCTTTCAATTATACTGTAATGTTGAATGGACATAATTAATATGTAAAACTGAGAGATAATTCATTTAATAAAGACACCAGTACCAGTATTGATATCAATACTTCATAAATAATAGGCTTCTTGGTAAAAAAAAAAAAAAAAAAGCCATTAAACACATATTTAAAATATACTTTATGTTTTCTCTACCTTAATTTGGAGGTCCAGTATGAAATTCTGACTATATGCGATTAATCATGATTAATTACAGAAAAATGCGTGATTTTTTTTTAATTGATTGACAGACAGCACTAACGTTAACCTTTTATAGATGTTGGTGTTGTAATATTAGTTACAACAATACAACCCCCAGAAAGAGATCGGGACGGCCCCCACCCCCTTGGCCCCCTTCAAATTTTCAGCTCGATAATCCGGCCCTCAAATGAATCTAATTGAATAGCCCTGACCTAAAAGGTCTCGAATATCAAGCCGTTTTGATTTTCTGAGCTTTATGATGTCATACTGCTCAGGCCCCGCCCACAACCACTGACGGACTGTCCCGTATTTGCATATTTCCGCTGTCAGCCAGTTGTACGCTGTCCGCTATTTTACAAAATCTCATAAGCATTGCAGTTTTGTTTTCGAAGGTAATGCACCACAGAATACACAAAAACAGAAGAGGGGGTGGAGTGAGCAGTAGCTCATTATCATTTAAAGACACATGCACTGAAACGGCTCGCTGTGAACAGAGCTGTTTTTCACAAGCTAAAAGGGTGTTATTTTACACGACCATTGAGGATCATAAAGACCCTAAAGAATCATAGCCACTTGTGGAAAATGGGCATCCGATGTCTCCTTTAAAAACTCTTTCCTCTCCTAATTTAATATGCTGAAACAATAACTACATCTGTAGAAAAACTATAAATGTTTTGAACATTTCTTTTGAACAGTCAATACAGAATTTGTTAATATGTAACCCTGGACCACAAAACCAGTCATAAGGGTGAATAAATAAGCTTTCCATTGATGTATGGTTTGTTAGGATAGGACAATATTTGGCTGAGATTCAACTATTTAATAAATCTGGAATCTGAGGGTGCATAAAAATCTAAATATTGAGAAAATCGCCTTTAAAGTTGTTCATATAAAGTTCTTCGCAATGCATATTACTAATCAACAATTAAGTTTTGATATGTTTACGGTAGGAAATTTACAAAATATTTTCATGAAACATGATCTTTACTTAAATTACTTATTAATGTTTTTTGGCATAAAAGAAAAAAATATCATTTTAACCCATACAAAAGAGGTACAAATATACCCATGCTTCGTATGACTGTTTTTTGTGGTCCAGGATCACATATTACCATGGTACATTGGGCTGTATTTGTACACTTTTTTTTTTTTTGTAAGCCATTTAATATTGTAGTAAATCGCAAAACTTACCTGACGTGAATTGACACAAACACAAACAACTTCTTAATCAATTTAAAGACTAAATTAAAAATGATTTACATTTACATATACATGTACATTTATTTGAGCCTATTAACTTTTTAAATACAGTTTAGACTTGCCTTCTGGTCCCATTCTAGTATGAAACCAGGTTGTGCGTCATTCAGAATTGAAGTGAATTCCAATTTAATACCTGAAATTAAACTGTATTTGATTTTAAAGGTAGCAATAAAAATTTTAATTGTAACTTAGAAAGTAGAATTCAATTAAACCTTCCAACTCTATGCCAATTCTATTTAATTAATATGCCATTTCAGAAATACATCACAAGAGTAAAATTGCTCATTGCCAGCTTATGAATGCTTACTTATAGTTGCTTTGCATATTATAAAGTTCAAAAGTTTACATACACAATTCTGTTACCAAAATAACAAGGATCATACAAAATGCATATTATTTTTTTATTTAGTACGGACCTGAATAAGATATTTCACATAAAAGACATTTACATTTAGTCCACAAGAGAAAATAATAGTTGAAATTATAAAAATGACCCTGTTGAAAAGTTTACATCTGCTTGTTTCTTAATACTACGTTGTTACCTGAATGATCCACAGCTGTTTTTTGTTTTTGTTTTGTTTTTTGGTTTAGTGATAGTGGTTCACGAGTCTCTGTTTGTCCTGAACAGTTAAACCGCCCACTGTGTTTCAGAAAAATCCTTCAGGTCCCACAAATTATTTGTTTTTGTTTTTTCAGCATTTTTGTGTATTTGAACCTTTTCCAACAATGACTGTATGATTTTGAGATCCATCTTTTCACACTGAGGACAACTCAGTGTAACTATTACAGAAGGTTCAAACGCTCACTGATGCTCCAAAAGGAAACATGAAGCATTAAGAGCTGGAGGGTGTAAACAAAATGTGTTGAACAAAATGAGAATGTGTACTTTTTTCTTATTTTGCCTGTGATCCCTCTTTTTTAGGTAAAATAATTAACATTTTGCAGATTCTACAAGGTATATAAACTTTTGACTTAAACTGTATTTGAATAGAAAAACATGTTTACATTAAAATGACGCACTTTACCTTTAAGTAACTGAAAATAGGCTTATTAAAATGTCCAGATTTTGATGCTAAATCCTTCACCCATCTTATTACAGACGCAGATTGATTTGTGCTGAAAAGCTTTACATGCCGGGTGAACGTGCCATCTGTACTGGATCAGGATCGACAGCTCTTATTTTCCACATCGACGGACGGCTGAGTCAATCTAGAGCTCTGCAGTCACCAACAATTTGATCGTACAGTCACCAGGCGTTTGTCCAAGACTCTTGATGTAATTTGTACATGTTTACAGACTCGCAGCAGATGATAAGGATGTTCGCGTGCTAGTTCATTGGTTTAATATTGTATCCGTGGTGCATTGGGCAGCGCTTTCGACAGAGATGATGTGTCATGTGGCTCATTCAAACTCAATCGATGGCTGCTCCAGTTTAGTGTTGGATCTAGAGGGCTCGACTGACCCGATGGGGGCATGTAGCAACTGTCCCGAGACATCGACCCAGTGTTTGTGCTGCTCTCATTAGCTTCCACTGGAAAAAAAAAATCATTATTTCTGGTTCCTGCTCTTCTTTGTCTCTATCTCTCTAGTGTGACTTTCCAGTAATAGCCGCCATAACTGGCATTGAGCTCAGGGCCGAGCGCCACCGCTAATGAGGCAGGTGTTCAAATTAGTGAGCCGGGCCAGTGGTCCCATGGGAAAATGGCTGCCGTCATGTAGATGTGGAGAATGAGAATTCAGATTAATTAATGCTGGAATGTGAGCTTGAGTCAATAGTTCACATATAATTAATATGCAGCCCTTCTAAGGTTTTGTTTGGAAAAATATTGTGTTGAAGTGGTTGCCAAGGGACACTATCCCAAGGTGTGCTGATTGGTTTTAGCAAGATGCTGTGTGGTTGCTATGGTGTTCAGGGTGTCATTTGCTAGGCCATTTCCAAGACTTTCGCTGTGTCAATACTTCCCTACTATATAGTATGCGAAAAACTGTACACCAAAAGAGTAGTTCCTCCAAATTAGTATTCAAAAAACCAAAAAGTAATACTTCTGCGAATTCGATTGATGATTTACTATCCCATGTGGCCACAGAAGAGGATTTATAAATGGCAATGAACAGAGCTCAGTGCTTACCATTTGTAGTTTTAATGATTACAGATCATACAATGAAAACTGTAGTTAGCAACGTAATCTAGGTTATTTATTTTAGGTAATGTATTCTGAATACTTTTTAGATTACTTTTAGATTACCTTTTTATCTAACTTGTTTTAAACGTACAATTAAATGTACCATATTGATATAGAAAGCAAAGACAATTTTTTTAAGGAATAAATACTTTTATTAAGCAAGGACACATTAGAAAAGTGTCAAAAGTAGCGTTAAATCAGTGTTATTTTAGTATAATTGAGACACCATAGTTTCATTTTTGTTTTATTTATTTTATTTTATTTATGTATATAGTATTTATTTTTTCAGTTTTATCTATTTTATTAAAATCCTTTATATTCATCGATCCTGGAAAAAATTGTATCATGGTTTTCACTAGTGTTTCTAAAGTGTTTAATTGTTCCCCTTAAATATCTAAATTTAATATAATAAATATTTTTATTTTAAATTATTTATTTGTAATTAAATAATATAGGTATCGTATTTAGTAAAACATATTCTATTTCTATTTTAAATAAATGCTGTTCTTTTAAACTTTATATTCATGTTTTACACTAGTGCTTTTAATGGCACAAACTTTATATATTTACATATTCAGATCTATAATACTTTTTTAAAATAACAAAATTATAAGTAAAAATATATCATTCTAATTAAATATATGTGAAGTATTTGTGTAGTTTTTCCTAAGTATTATATATTAAGTATTATTATATTATAAATTATTTATGCCAAGTTTTGTCATGAAACTCTAGATGGTGCAGGCTGATGGGTCCTTAAAGTACTGTCTTTTTGTTTTCGCAAGTGACAATGGTGTACCAGTTCTAACACCATGGGAAAAATTTGAGCAAAGCATGCTAAATGTTCTGTCGGTGGCTACACAGATGAGCACTGAACACTATTTAGAGTCCCAACCTCAGGAGACAAGTGAGCAGTTGATTTATTGATTTATTTACTTTATATTACACTGCTGCCACACAGATCTAACATAAACATGCAATTTCTTTCCAAGCTGTTTACCTTCATAGACATAACCGACCGTTTGTGTTTTTAACATAAACTTGGGTGTATTTGATAGTCTAAGTGCAATAAGACATGAAAGAGAAGTACTTGACTTAGTTCTTGCACGACGTGTGACAGCTGCTTTCTGTGTGTGTGCTTCGGATGTGTGCGCTCAGAAAAACGTACATCAGAAGTTTAAACTAATATGATTTAAAACGCATGATTGCAGTGTAATAGACATGATAATCAAAACCAAACAGATGTTTTTTTATCTTTTTATCTGAGCTGTAAAGGCATAGTCCTATTCTGATAAAGGGGGCGGGGAGCAGCAGCTCATTTGCATTTAAAGAGCCATGCACGAAAACAGCATGTTTCTGCTTCCACTCAAAATAGGCATTTTTAAAATGATATAATAAATGATCTGTGGACTATTTTGAGCTGAAACTTCACAGACACATTCTGGGACAACTGAAACTTATATTACATATTGTGCAAGGGACATAATAGGTATCTTTAAAGTAAACTGATGATATTCACAGCATTAAACTACTTGGCACACTACTTCCTCTGAAACCCTCCATCTCTATGTAGATTGTATTAGATTACGTAGATTGAGGTTCAAAAAACTTTATAAAATTATTTTCCACATATTGTACATTATTGTTGCTTCTCTCTACCCTGCCTTTCTGAAACGCTTCGATTTTTACAAAACTCGTTGATGGAAACCGAGATGTTCTCTGATTGGCCAGCTATCTGGTGCGTTGTGATTGGCCGAATATCTCAAGCATGTGACGGAAATGTTACGCCCCATACCATACTGTTTTTTTGGCGCAACAAGACTGAAACAATAAAACCCATTATAAACGAGGTATTTGTTGCATCCAGTGGGGACATAACTACTGATTATAATACTGTCTTTTTACGCATTGCGTTGCGCCGTGTAAACATAACACCATGTCTGCATTTGCGATCGTAGAACGAGAAACAACAAGCACTATGCATTTGAATAGTCAGTACTGGATTCTTTAAATATGAAAACATACTTACAGGCCGTCAGTCAGAAGCGCAGACTGTCTTTGCAACATTGGAACTGCCCCACTTTATAGCCTTAACCCTTTGTGTATAGCTGGCATTGTAAGCTGCTCTCCCAGGTTCAGGAAACGGTCATCCGTGAAATGTGCATCACCCGCTCGAATGTTTGCGTTGTACTGTTCCGTAACAGTGTTGTAAATATAATTAAACCACTGATTTCTAGTTGTGTCTTCATTAGGAAGTACTTTCACTTTCGTTTTTTGCAATGAAACACACTGCGTCTTCACAACATTGTGGCAGCAAAATAATACAGCCAGTTTTACAACCGAAAATCGATGGTACGGCATCAGTAGCTGCAGTCATCGTATCAGTATTTTATTTTCTGAGTTGCGTTACGGTAAAAATAGCAACAGGTAGCGGCAGTAGCTCACAGAGTGCAACCATTTTATGTCATCAAAATAATGGTTCAAAATTTGGGATTTTTCTTAAATAATGTAAATCGTTCATGGGTTTCTACTACATATTTCAGTAATAGACATCTTTTTGATTATATTAAGACTTATTACCCGCAGCTCCCTTTAAAAACCACCATTATATAACATGCATTATTGTAGTCTATGTAACTACTAAGTGCTTTTAAAAGCTTAAGAAAGAACTTATGCACTGCTTCTGAACAACTATTTTTAGCAATTCAGTAATTTGTCTAATAACACGACAAGTCTTTTGGCTCCTAAATGTTTCATTTCAGGAGCCAAAAGCTCCCTAGTAATTTTTTTTGTCTGGGGCGCTATTATAATTTCAAAAACCAATATATTTTGCCACCTTAGTAGCGTTTCTTTAGAAAC
This sequence comes from Garra rufa, assembly GCF_049309525.1. Taxonomy (NCBI): domain Eukaryota; kingdom Metazoa; phylum Chordata; class Actinopteri; order Cypriniformes; family Cyprinidae; genus Garra; species Garra rufa. The sequence goes on along the minus strand of NC_133383.1, from coordinate 7,470,965 downwards.
GACGACAGTCTTTAAAATAGGTCTGCAGCAGATATTAATGGTGAGTGCTGATAGGAGGGCAGGGATCTTTACTGTACTGCAGACCTCCCACAATGCTCAGCATGGCTCTGAGAGCAACCGTTTGAGCTGTAAGATGATTGTGATCACTGGTGCTGTTTACATCAAACACTTGTGTTTCTTTGCCCTGGGGTTCAATCTCACAGACGACTATTTAGCTTATTTCCCACCAGTATATGTGATGTTTTGTAGGCATTATAAGCGACGTGGCCTTCACAAGCGGTGCTTTTCCACAGCGACTGAATATGATGGGATGGGAATGCGCCCCCAGGAATTTACGGTTACATTTATTGTCTGTTTGTCAGCTGTAGAGCACGTCGGGAATGTCACCGGCGGTGGAAAAGAGGAAGGGCATAAAAGCAGACAAATGTGGGGATTGAAAAGTCAAGGTTAGTTATATGTTTCCTTATTCAGCCATGCGTTCAATCCTTGACAAGCGTGCAATTCTTTCCCGCATCCATACAGCCAATGGCGGTGGCCTTTATCTGCTCTGCCCAGAAACACACAGTCTTGCTTACTCTCTCTCTTTCCCTCTCATATTCTCTTTCTCCCTCGCCCATCCTCACCTACCGTCCTCTTTATCTCACGCAATCCCTGCTTTCACAAGCACTCTGTTACTCTTTTTCTCTATGGTGGGATCATTGACACCTTTAATGAGTCAGCACGCAGTCATAGCACTAAACGGTGATAATGGGATGCCGTGTAGACGGGGGAGATGTGGAAGTGTGTGGGAAGCTCTGTGAGAGAGCGTGTTTATCGGTTCGGTCAAACCGAATCATTTGGAGCTTATTTTGATGCCCTTTCTTGTACTATGACCGCCCACTTTCTTGGGGTCCGGAAGTATTTTTTCCGTATTTGTTTTCTCCATAGGGATTTCAAATAAAAACTCGGAAACCGCAAAGAAAATCAACCTGCTCCTGATGAATCACAGCAGTATAAACTTTGGCTTGAAACATAAACCGTATTGCATAATTTATTTTCTGTAATTCACCTCATATACATTGCTTTGAAAAGATTTTATTTAAATACGCTTGTTTATTGATAAGTTTGATTGATGGTGGTTAGTTAAAGATGTTATGATAAAGGTTTTTCCCAATTTTTATTCTTATATATATATATATATATATATATATATATATATATATATATATATAGTATTTTTATTTACTCATTTATTTATTTATTTATTTTTATTTTTTTAATATGCTCACC
>NC_133383.1:7311808-7469196 GCF_049309525.1 Garra rufa | reverse complement strand
CTGTTTTTATTTAACCAAAAATACAGTTTACATTTAATTAATAATAATAATAATAATAATAATAATAATAATAATAATAATAAAAATATAGTTTGTTTTTATTATTATTATTATTATTATTATTATTATTATTATTATTATTATTATTATTATTATTATGTTTAATATTTTTGTGGAAACCAGAATTTTTTTTAATGATTTTTTTAATAAATAGAAAGTAAAATAGTATTTCTATACATACATACATACATACATACATATACAGTGAGGTCAATAAGTATTTGATCACCCTGTGATTTTGCAAGTTCTCTTACTTAGAAATCATGGAGGGGTCTACAATTTTCAGCATACAGGTGCACCTGTAGGTGCATTTCCACTGTGAGAGACAGAATCGGAAAAACGGAAATCACATTGTATGATTTTTTTTTTTTTTTAACAATTTATTTGTGAATTACTGTGTCAAATAAGTATTTGATCACTTGAGTCAAAGAATTGTAATATTTGGTACAGAAGCCTTTGTTAACAATTACAGAGGTCAAACAGTTTCTGTAGTTCTTCACCAGGTTTGCACACACTGCAGGAGGGATTTTGGCCCACTCCTCCATACAGATCTTCTCTAGATCTGTCAGGTTTCGGGGCTGTCGCTGAGCAACACAGAGTTTCAGCTCCCTCCAAAGATTTTTCTATTGGATTTAGGTCTGGAGACTGGCTAGACCACTCCAGAACCTTGATATGCTTCTTACGGAGCCACTCCTTGGTTTTCCTGGCTGTGTGCTTTGGGTCATTGTCATGTTGGAAGACCCAGCCACGACCCATCTTTAATGCTCTGGCTGAGGGAAGGAGGTTTTTGCCCAATATGTCACAATAAATGGCCCCGTTCATCCTCTCCTTAATACAGTGCAGTCGTCCTGTCCCCTGTGCAGAAAAACACCCCCAGAGCATGATGCTTCCAGCCCCATGCTTCACTGTAAGTATGGTATTATTGGGATGATACTCATCATTCTTCTTCCTCCAAACACGGCGAATGGAGTTAAGACCAAAAAGTTCTATTTTGGTCTCATCTGACCATAGGACTTTCTCCCATGACTCCTCTGGATCATCCAGATGGTCCCTGGCAAACTTCAGACGGGCCTGGACATGGGCTGACTTTAGCAGGGGAACCTTTGACGCCTTAGTGTTTTACTGATAGTAGCCTTGGAAACGATGGTTCCCAGCTCTCTATTTAAAAGCAAAATAACAGGTCTTTGAGGGTCAGAAATCTGGCTGATAAGCAAGTGATCAAATACTTATGTGACACAGTAATTCACAAATAAATTGTTCAAAAATAATACAATGTGATTTCCAGATTTTATTGTTAGATTCTGTCTCTCACAGTGGAAATGCACCTATGCTGAAAATTGTAGACCCCTCCATGATTTCGAGGTAAGAGAACTTGCAAAATCACAGGGTGATCAAATACTTATTGACCTCACTGTATATATAGAAAGGGAGAGAGATGTAGATATATTTTAATAGTTTAATATAATTACATGCTTTGCTGTTCAATTTTATGTGCATGTACATTTTTACATTATTTATTTTTATTTATTTATTTATTGAAAGAAGTCTCTTATGCTCAAGGCTAATTTAATAATATTAGTATTTTATTTAAAAAAAAATTGGATTTTTTTTATTTTTATTTATTTCCCCAATTTTCATCCTTTAAAATGGAAATCAACTGCTTATCCCATGAAGCATCACCATTGACGACGACGATGATGATGATACAAAAAGTACTTACACATTTTTCAATGATATAATATAAATAAACACATGCTGTTCCAAATTTTGGGATAATACATTTATTTATTTATTTTGATTTATTTTATATTTATTAAAAGTTGTCTCTTATGCGCAACAAGGCTGTTTTTATTTCATTAAAATATGTATTTTTAAATATTTTAGATTTTTTTTTTAATTTCTCCTTTTTTAGGATATTTTAGAATTTTTTCATTAAAAAAAGTATGCTAAATTTAATTGATCATTGTTTTTCTTTAAAGGGGAATCAACTGCTTATCCCATGAAAATTACCATTCATCATGATTATCAAAATTTTACCTATATATTTATTTATTTGTTTTTGTTTTATTATTATTATTATTATTTAATCACAAATATAGTTTTTATTTCATCACAAATAATAATTATTATTATGCTTAATATTTTTGAAACCATGAAACATTTTGTAGGATTTTTTTAATAAATAGAGATTTCTATTTAAAAAAAATATATTTTTTTTGAAGCTTTTGAATGTTAGCATATGTGACCCTGGACCACGAAACCAGTCATAAGGTTAAATTTTACAAAACTGAGATATATACATATGAAAGCTCAATAAATAAGCTTTCTATTGATGTATGGTTTGTTAGGATAGGACAATATTTGGCCGAGATACATCTATTTGAAAATCTGAAATCTAAGGGTGCAAAAAATCAAAATACTGAGAAAAACACCTTTAAAGTTGTCCAAATTAAGTTCTTAGCAATGCATATTACTAATCAAAAATTACATTTTGATAGGTTTACAGTAGGAATTTTACAAAAAATCTTCATGGAATTTAATAGCTTTTAACAGTGTTTGTATTTTTTATTTGTACAGGTACAAAATGAAATGGAAAACATATAAATATATTTCTATTATACAAATATATAGAAATAGTTACTCTATAGCTGCCATTTTTGTTTCCATGGCAACAGCAAATTCTTTGGTGGATCAATACATTCTGCTAAGTAATGTATTTTTTAAAATTTGAATTGAAATTTGAATTTTGAATTTGGGCTTCTATAGAAGCTGAACCTCTGAATTCACAGTAGGCCTTTCTTTATGGGATTATACACTAAAAGTCAGTTTTTCTGTAAAGAAATGAATAGGATTTTCACTTCTGGAGCTGTGTTGTTGCTGTCTGTCGCTGCTGGCTTTTAGCAGCATCCTGATAAAGACGTAACTGTCTGGTAGAGGTAAATAAAGTCTGCTTTATCAACAGCAGAAAACGCTTGGTAAATCTCTCCAGGTTGTTGCGGCAACAGCGTCAAACTGAAAATCCTCCAACTGCTCTCTAGGCTGCAATTATGACTGAACTGAATGCCTCTATTTTGATTTTGGCATATTCGCTCCGAACGGCTTTTGGACTTGATCCAGACACACAAAGGAAGGCGGGATACGAACCATCAAGCGTTTATACACAGTTGACAGGATCTCGGGGTTCTTTCTGATCCAGATTGGTCGGGATCTTCCTCTTGTCAAGCGCTGCTGCTGAATAGAGCATTGTGCCTCGTGATTGGCCCGCTTTCACCTCTGTTTGAATGTCAAAGGATGCTGCTGAGAGGAATTATGTTCCTGGATTTCAACAGACCAAAGCCCTGGAATAGGGTTTGTTACAGAGACGCGGAACATTGGATGTTTATAACCATGCTGCCAGATTTCACAAAACCCTTTTAGATTATTTATATTGATGCTCATGTGTTGCACAAGTTGTTGTGCATTTGTTGTGCCCTTTAAAAAGTCAAGTTGCTTTGAGTGCTTTATATGTTTTATTTTATACCATGGTATTGTCTATGTGAAAAAAATATGTACATGTTTATAAACATACTGTGGCATACTATAATATTCTGATAAATACCCAGTGTTACTTTAGTATTGTTTATACACAATTTTTACATGGTATTTGCATAATTCTTTTTATGTAATATTGAGTTTTTCAAATTTCCAGAATTTTTTATTTTTAGGTTTTCAGATTTGTAGTTTTTAATTTAATTTAATTTTCCCTTTGTGTATATATATAATGAATGTGTGTGTGTATATATGTGAGTATGTTTTTGCCATTTTTATTAGCTTTTTAAACATATTTTTATCTTAAATGTATTTTTTATTCCAGTTTATTCCAGTTTTAGTCATTTTAGTACTTTTTTTGTGATTTTACTTAATTTAGTTGCCAAGGCATAATTTCCAATGTTTTTCCAAAGTATTTTTGATATAATATTTATAGTATATTTTATTTTTAAGTTTGTTATAGTCAATTTGTGAGATTTTTTAAAGCTTTTTTTTATACATATTTTTAGCTTAAATATATTTTTATTTCAGTCTTAATTTTAGTATTATTTTTTTTTTACTTAACTTCATTTAGTTGCCAAGGCATCATTTCCAATGTTGTTTCAAGGTTTTTTCATGATATAATAATTTTCATCTAATATTTATAATAGATTTTATTTTTAAGTTTAGGTTTTAGTAATTTTGTGAGATGTTTTTGTAGCTTTTTAAACATATTTTTAGCTTAAATATATTTAATTTTTACATTTTCACCTATTCATTTATTAATTTTTATTAAGAATATTATTATTTATTTATTATTATTTCATCAAAAATAATAATTATTATGCTTAATATTTTTGTGGAAATCATGAAACATTTTGTAGGATTTTTTTTAATAAATGGAAAGTTCAAAAAATGTTAATTTATTTTTTCTTAAAAATTGATTTTTGAAGCTTTTGAATGTTAGCATATGTTAATAGCTTCTTTTTTTTTTGCTTTATTACAAAATACTGAAACATAATACTCAAATAACAAATAGCTTAAATATATTTTTATTTCAGTCTTAGTTTTAGTCATTTTAGTAACATCAGTATTTATTTATTTATTTTGTACTTCAACTTCATTTAGTTGCCAAGGCATCATTTTCAATGTTTTTCCAAAGTGTTATGTTAGATTTTATTTTTAAGCTTTTGTTTTTCCAAAGATTTTTTCATATGATATAATATTTTCATCTAATATTTATAGTAGATTTTATTTTAGTATAAGTTTTAGTAATTGTGAGATGTTTTTGTCATTTTCATTAGCTCCTTTTTTTTTTTTTTTTTTTTTTTTTTTTACATATTCTAGCTTTAATATATTTTCATTCCAGTCTTAGTTTTAGCCATTTTAGTAACTTTAGTATTTATTTATTTATTTATTGTAATTTTACTTAAATTTCAGCTTTATTTAGTTGCCAAGGCATAATTTGCAATGTTTCCAATTTGTTTTTTCATGATATAATATTTTTCATATAAAATGTATAGTAGATTTTATTAATTTGTAGTAGATTTATTTATGTTCTTTTTTATTTCTATTGTTATTCTGTTTGAGAATAACAAAAACAATTCTTAATAGTTTTTCTTTATTTAACCCTAGTTTAAGTTTTAGCAATTTTGTGAGATGTTTTTGTCATTTGTATAAGGTTTTTTAAACATATCTTTCATATAATATATTTTTCATATATTTACATTAAATTTTATTTTTTTAAATAATATTTTAATTATATTTTAGTTAACAAAAACAATTCTTAATAGTGATTTTTTTTAGCCCTAGTTTAAGTTTTAGTAATTTTGTGAGGTGTTTTTCTCATTTTTAATATATTTTAGCTTAAAGATATTTTTATTCCAGTCTGAGTTTTAGTAATTTTAGTCACTTTAGTATTTTATTTATTTATTTTAAATAATTTGGTAATTTTACTTCAACTTCATTTAGTTGCCAGTTCATCATTTCCAATGTTTTTCCAAAGTTTTTTCATATGATATAATATTTTTTATAATTATTTTTCTATTTTACTTTATTATTTTAGTTAACAGAACCAATTCTTAATAGTTTTATCATGTATATAGCATGATATTTGCTTGATATTCCATAGTACTTTCAAAAACACTATGGTACTTTTATCTATTGATTGTATTATGGTAATAATATAGTACATTCTGAAAGGGATGAGCAATTTAAAAAAGAACATTTAGACATCCCGGATAGTTTTAAGTGTATTATTTTGTACATGAATGAGCTGCCATTTGTTATATATGTGTATTGTTTGAATACAAGATCCATATATGCTATATACATGGTTCTGTGAAAACCAAATACGGGCAGAAACCAGAAAAACATCAGCTAACCCCTTTAGAAGTTCAGACGGGTTTCAGACATTAATATTTCTCGCATGGATGAGCTGCCACCGTTTTTTTGGCCCCTCCTGCGTTTTTCTCAGCGCTGGCCATTTATTGAATTGCATTTCTTCTGTTTCCGCCGTCACTGTCAGGAAAGCTGTCTGAGTCATAATCCGACAGAATAAGCAGTGTGCGGGGGGACGGAAAGAAGCCGAGTCGAGGAAACAAGATAAAAAAAAGACAGAGGCAGCGGGAGAGAGACAGCGAGACAGGGAGGAGAGAGAAAGAGAGAGACAGCATGAGAGAGAGAGACAGTGAGGTTTAAGTTGATGACAGCTAGAGGAGGATTAATTTCTCAATCAGGAGCAGAGTTGGACTCTGTGCTCTTAGTAATTGCTGTGCTGTTGGGGCCCCTGTGTTTGGGGCTCATTATTTCATGTGAATGAATGGCGTTTACGGGACCAGCTCAAGCGCACTGACACCGCTACAGAACGCCGCGCTCGCTCCATGTGGACGGGCGTTAATGTGTCTACTAGACGTGAGCAATTTCTAAGCAGTGCAATAGTTCATTTGTCATTCAGAGTAGCAGGGAAAATAACACCAGAGCCATTTCTGGTTATTAAAGTCAGTGTGTTTGCAGTGTAGTGATGTTGATTATGATTAATGGTCAAGCCAAGCATGTTGTTGTTGTTGTTGTTGTTATTTATTTATTGTCAGTGTTGAAAACTAGATATAGGAGTGGTCAATCTAATATATACTTATATATGATATAATAATTACATATTATAGCTACATATATATGATTTATTATATTATAATATGAGGAGTGCATTGACGAGATACGTGTAGACAGTTTATTAAATGCAAGTATAGAAATAATTGTATATGTAAACTATAGTATTACAATGCTATATATAGTATCCGAAGTAAGGTGTTAAGAATTGTGCTATAATAACACCCAAAAATGCACTACATATAGCCTAAACTTCAAAATAGACAGACATGTAGATGACTGTGAAAGATTTTTTATTCAGTATAATGTTTTACATGGAAAGTTCGGGTTTTTTTTTTAGGTGAGGGAATTTTTATTTTATAACAAGTTATAAAATTAACGTTAGAATGATGACACTGACATAAAACTTGACATCTCATTTGACCATAGATACTGAATGAGGAAAAAGCGTTTTTCTCAGGTACTGATAGAAGAGTCAACCGTTTTCACGCACGTCTTTCAAAATAATAGTCTAGCGTCAGAAAAAACAGAATAACGTTTGTTGTTTCTTTGACTGCACACTCCGTGACCCACTCAAAACGTTTTTGCAACCCACCAGTTGAGAAACATGCTTTAATTAATGTTTTTTGATGACTTAAGGTTAACTAAAGAGCATGAGACGTCTTCCTTCTGGCCAGTAACGTTAACGTTAACTTACCGATTGTGGTATCTTCCCGTCAGCAATTAAGTTACAGATTGTCTAAAAGCTTTTTTTATGAATGTACAATGTTGCCAGATATTGCTACGAAAAACAAGCAATTACAAAAAGAAAGAAAAAGATATCCGAAATAAGTTCAAATAAGGCATCATTGTGGAAAAAAATATTTCTCAGCTTTTATTTACATTTGAACAAAAAGTGGCATGTCTAAAATTATTCACACCCTTCTCAATAATCAATAGAAAAGCCTTTATTGGCTATTACAGTAATCAAATGCATCCTATAATTGCTGATCAGCTTTTTGCATGTCTCCACTGGTATTTTTGCCCATTCATCTTTAGCGATGAGCTCCAACTCTTTCAGGTTGGAGGGATCTTTAGCTCCCTCCACAGATTCTCAATTGGATTTAAGTCAAGACTCTGGCTGGGCCACTCCAAAACGTTAATGTTTTTGTCTGCTAACCATTTCTTCACCACTTTTGCTATGTGTTTTGGGTCATTGTCGTGCTGAAATGTCCACTGGTGCCCAAGGCCAAGTTTCTCTGCAGACTGCCTGATGTTGTTGTTGAGAATTTTGATGTATTGCTCCTTTTTCATGGTGCTGTTTACTGTGATTAGGTTCCCAGGTCCACCGGCTGAAAAACACCCCCTAAACATTAGGTTCCCACCACCATTTTTTGACAGTGGGGATGGTGTTCTTAGGGTTGAAGGCTTCTCCTTTTTTACGGCAAATGAAGGCTAAAACATTGTGGCCAAACAATTCAATTTTTGTTTCATCTGACCATAAAACAGAAGACCAGAAGTCTTCTTCTTTGTCCAGATGAGCATTTGCAAAGGCCAAGCGGGCTTTTGTGTGCCTTATCTGGAGAAGTGATGTCCTTCTTGGTCTGCGTCTAGGGATGGACATCATTAAGGTTTTAACGGTATTACTACTTCTATCGATTACCATTTATCGATTCGGTACTTTAACGGTACTCTTATCGGTACTTTTTGTTGTGTTTTTAATTAAAAAACTGAAACAAATTGAGAACAGAAATAACAACACTTTATTTTTTAAATGTAAAATAATTATCTATAGCTTAGCAAACACAAATGTTTGAGCAAATACCTGTTACACAAACAAAACCAATGATTGTAAAACAAATAAATTCACACAATTTTCTTGTAAATGAATGTACAACGATTTAACTACAAATTCATTTTTAGGTAAGCTTTTCTTAGCATAGTTTATTATTATTTATCTATTTGTAAAAGCAGTACTATAAAGGCATTTTAATGTTTAATATTTATTTAGGCTACTGCATAAGAATATTCTAAATATTTAGCCTATATGTAGGCTATATGTATCTGAATGTGTGTTTATTAAATTATTAACATTATAATATTGATTTAGGGAGACATTATGTGATGTTTATGTCGTTATTTTAACATAGCATGCATACCTGAGGAGACGGATGTTGAAGCAAGCAGTCGAAAACTTTGCATTTCTGCACATAATGCAATTTGGCTAGATGTTTTGAAAAATTGCTTGTGTTTCCGCATTTACAAGCGAAAATCTTGTTGCACTTGTTGCAACGAGCATTGTTCGCGTTCACACGGGTGAAGTGTAACCATACTTTGGATCGTTCGGCGCTCTCCGCCATTGTCACTCCATAAGCGCGCGCTCTCTCGTGTTGTGTGCGCGCGAGCTCTGTGTACTGCAGAACAGACTACATTTTGTGCGTGAGATAGCAAATAACGGCAGTGCAGGAGAATAACGAATATTATCGTAAATTAAAAAAGGATGGTCAGGTAAAATATGCTAGTTAATGTTTATTTAGCAATAATAAATAGGACAGTCACATTTATTTTTTTTATTTCTCCAGTACCGAAAGCAGAACCGTTAATGTCAGAGCTTGTCGATACTTCTGTCTTTTATAATTTGGCACCGGGACCGATAAAGTAAAAGGTTTCGGTACCCATCCCTGTCTGCGTCTGTGGAACCCAGCGGAGTGCAGTGTCTGTTGGACTGTCTGCCTTGAGATGTTGCCACCAGCAGAGCCCAGATTCATCAGGATGGCCTTGGTGGTGATCCTTGGATCCTTTTTTCCCTCTCTCACTATCCTCCTGGCCAGCACAGGTGTCACTTTTGGCTTCTGACCACGTCCTCTGAGATTTTTCACAGTGTGGAACTCGAATTTGTGAGAGTCTTGTATTTTTTAATAATACTTTGCACTGTAGCCACTGGAACTTCAAAACATTTAGATATGGTCTTATAGCCCTTTCCTGACTTGTGAGCAGCCACAATGCGCAGCCGCAGGTCCTCAGTGAGCTCCTTTGTCTTAGCCATGACTGTCCACAAACCAACAGTAGAGAGCTTCTGTTTTTTACCTGTTGAGCTGTTCCCAATGAATCAGGGTAATTAGAATGCTTTAGAACAGCTTGGATTATTTGGAATGGTATAGAACTTCGGATTTTCCCATAGATTGTGACAGTTTGCAAAGGGTATGAATAATTTTGGACATGACACTTTTTGTTCAAGTGTAAATAAAAGCTGAGAAATATTTTTTCCACAATGATGCCTCTTGTACATAGTCTTATTATCTTTTGGGTGAAGCCAATGATTACTGATTGATATAACTGATTGACAAGAATAATAATTTGTGTGTAAACAAGGAGCAAATTCTTTTGCAGCTTTGTTGGAGGTTGCAGCTGAAAGGCAGTTTCAGTGTTGACAAGCTCTTATGTGTCTGCTTGCAATTACTAACTCATGAAATAGTTAAATTGATATTCAAAATAGTGGGTTTAAAAAAAGTGATTAAAATACTCTCTCTCTCTCTCTCTCTCTCTCTCTCTCTCTCTCTCTCTCTCTCTCTCTCTTTTCTGTGGATAATGGCTCCTGACCTATCCAACTCCAACCCTGTAGTGTTTAGCGACTATGGAGTTTCAGAGTCAGATGGTGTTGGCTTTGTCTGACCCACTTGCTATAAATAAAAGTTGAACGGCGTCGAACGGCAATTCAACACTGCGAAAAAGATCCAGTGAACAATAGCATGAAATTGGTACTCTTTGTCCCTATAGATTAAATGATTGACAGAGATAACACAGCGCTTGCAAACAGTGATTATGGAAAGCCCTGGCCTCAGATCGAACCGTTAATGGATGAAGTGTTGTTGTTTTGATACTGAATCGCAATAAATGTATTGTGAAATCCAATTTCTTCATATATGAATACAAATCTCTGTAATACTTCGATTGTTTCTTCTAGACAGCGATTAGATTAGAAGATCAAATGGAGGCTTTGCTGAACTGAGATTGTTCTTCTAAGAAAAAGATCCTGGTAGTCTCAAGTGTGTTTTTGCTATAGAGTTTCAGATCTCAAACTGCTCTCAGATATAAAAGTCTGCCATCAAATCTCAGGAGAAATTATCTGCCCTGCTATCCACATTCATTTCATAGCCCTGTATTCGTATGTCAATACAGGTCTCATTTGTGTCCGTTTTTTTCTTAAGGAATTTTAGGAGAATCCTAAATAAAAAAATAAAAAATAAAAAAAACATTTTTGTTGAAGCTCTGCTTTAACTCTAAGTGTTATACATTCTGTAGTCAACTAGCTTCTTGTCTGAATCTCTAATGGTGGCTAATAAATTCAGGATTGCTTATATTGAGCAGAAGTGCATGTATGGTGTACAATTAACTTTCACTAGAGGACGAAGCGGCCCTGTGCACTTCACGTCGGGTGCTTTCCTCTTATACTCACATTCATTACATTGTTTTATTGCTCAGACAACGTCCCCGGACAACACTCTATCACTCGCCGAGGGTAATAGCTTTTTTCTCCTGTGTAATTTAATTGATCAGACACTTCCTCTTTTTTTCACCTTGAGGAATGGGCGCTGTGGTGAAAAAGCCAACAGAGATCAGCAGTCTTATGCATCTAAATGAGTTTGTTATGGAAAGATTTTTTAGCATAGGGTATTTTTAATGCATTTCCACACTATATCCACCTTTTTGTTCCCGTAAGAGTGGGCTTGGGAAATATACGGGCCATTTTACAGAATTGGTTCAAAGTCAGAGTAGGATTGTTCTTGAAAAACATGTCTTTTCCACAAGTATGAAAGTTAATTCTCCTGTTGTATTTTCAGAAAGTTTTGGAATATTTGTCATCTTCACTATTTTGTCACTCCCGTAACACAGTAATAAATAATTTAATATGAAGAATTATATTGACTTATTACGATTTTGCTTGCTTCCTTGTCAATATATTTTTTCTATTTTAATAAAAAGTTCTAAAAAGGTAAATCAATATCAATTACAATTTTAACACTATTTCAAGTGTGATTTATGAGATTTGTTGTATTTTGAATCCAATTTTTCATTAGTTTGAGTATACATTGATTAGAAAACTGTCATAACATCTTAGTTGATCATTCAGTATACTTTATTTTTAACAAAACATCCCATGTTTTGGTCATGACTGCACATTTTCGGTTGTGACAGTAATGCTTTGGTAGTGACCACATCACATTACAGAATTTTAACTTGCATACACAAAAACACTATTAAAACATACTAAAATACTACAAATTTGCATAACTTTAAAATAATATCTCCTAAATAAAGGATTATGTATTCCCTCTTGTCACTACCGAAACAATGATAACTTTTGTCACTATCAATACCCCACCAAATGTTTCAGTCGTGCCTGTTTTGGTAGTGACAATTTTATAGGTTAACACCCAAAAAGACAAAGATGTCACTACCGAAACTTCACCAAATGTTTTGGCCATGACTTTTACGGTAGTGACAATTTTATGGAATAACACCCAAAAAACAGAGATGTCACCAAATGTTCGGTCCTTACTGTTACGGTAGTGACAATTTTATAGGATAACACCCAAAAAACAAAGATGTCACTACCGAAACTTCACCAAATGTTTCAGTGGTGACTGTTTTGTTACTGACAATTTTATGGAATAACACCCAAAAAACAAAGATGTCACCAAATGCTTTGGTTGCTACTGTTACGGTAGTGACAGTTTTATAGGATAACACCCAAAAAACAAAGATGTCACTACCGAAACTTCACCAAATGTTTCAGTAATGACTGTTTTGTTAGTGACAATTTTATGGAATAACACCCAAAAAACAAAGATGTCACCAAATGTTTCGGTCCTTACTGTTACCAAGCCCGGGTTAACCATACGGGCAACTGGGCAATTGCCCAGGGGCCCACGACATCTAAAGGGCCCAGGACAGCAAGGACACGAGCAAAATAAATTGCCTTATGTTATTTATCTTATTTACACGAAGGCATGTCATTTCCGTCTCTACATAGTCGCGCGTTTACAATGTCTCCTCCGCGAAAACACAGACGGGATCACGCACTCCATTCATAAAAACCGACTTTACTATAGCGCGGAATACTACGGAATTCGTCGATTTTTGGATTAATAAATCAAAAGTTGGTCTGTCACTTAATTCAAATCGCGATATGGACTACTGTCTGTGAAAAACTGAAATGAAAAAGACCGTTTTAATATGAATGGTGGAGACGCGTTTTTTTTTTTTACTACGCGCGTACTGAAGCATGCGTGACGCTCACGGTAATTTTTTGCATTTGCATCTCACATGAACAGATAAACTCAATCTTTCAATCACTTTTACCGTTTCATTTAAGAAAACTAGCATAATTTCATACTGTACACACAGAAACTTCACGGCAACCTGTCAAAATAAAAGTACGGTTCAACATGTAACAACAATATTAGTCTTGTATTTCTTTTGTACAGTATAATGTAGGTGTTTATATATTCCTATTTAAATAATTTACATAAAACAATATATACGACAAAAAATAAATATTACAACAAGATTAACCACTTAATTGTAGAAAAAAATACTACAATTATTATTTAAACGTTTTAAACTGAATATAATTTTTCTTCCATGTATTGATTTTAACAGTAAACCTCTGTTTGTTTGCCAAAAATTAAAAGGGTTTATTTTTCATTTGATTAAAAATAAATAAATGTTTATGCTTTCATTTGATTATCAGAAAAATTAAAACATAAGAATTTCTAAAAAAAAAAAAAAAAAAAGCAAAAGATTGTTCAAAATGTTAAAATAGACAGTTTAGGACTTATTTTTCACTGAAATAAATGTTTTCGTTTTTACACAAAGTAGGCTAAAGTACCGGGAAGAAAAGTAACGTTGGCTACTGGCAAATGGTTTGAAAGTGGTTGCTTATTTATTCATTTTTTGTGAAAATGGAGGATACTTCCCTCCCTCTCAATGTAGTGGGTCAATTTTACCAGATTATACTGTACAGATGCTTATGTGTTTTGTTTTCATAGCATCATATGTGAGTGAATGTCTTTGATAGGGGACATAGTAGTGCATTTGTAGTTCTATGAGCATTTAAATATTTGTAAATCAAAATATGATGACAATTAGGATTTGAAGTATTGAGTATATTTACTGTATATTACAGTAATATATTCTATATATGACCATATTATGGTGATCCTGGGGTCGTGATGATGGGCCCTTGAATATTGTTGCCCAGGGTACAACAAAGTGTTAATCTGGCCCTGACTGTTACGGTAGTGACAATTTTATAGGATAACACCCAAAAAAACAAAGATGTCACTACCGAAACTTCACCAAATGTTTCAGTAATGACTGTTTTGTTAGTGACAATTTTATGGAATAACACCCAAAAAACAAAGATGTCACCAAATGCTTTGGTTGCTACTGTTACGGTAGTGACAGTTTTATAGGATAACACCCAAAAAAGAAAAATGTCACTACCCAAACTTCACCAAATGTTTTGTTCAAGACAATTTTATGGGGTAACACCCAAAATACAAAGATGTCACTACCGAAACTTCACTAAATGTTTCGGTCGTGACTGTTTTGGTAGTGACAATTTTATGGGATAACACCCAAAAAACAAAGATGTCACTACTGAAACTTCTGCCAAATGCTTTGGTCGTGACTGTTTATTTTATGGGATAACACCCAAAAAACAAAGATGTCACTACAAAAACTTCACCAAATGTTTTGGTAGTGACAGTTTTATGGAATAACACCCAAAATACAAAGATGTCACTGCCGAAACTTCACCAAATGTTTTGTTGTGACTGTTTTGGTATTGACAATTTTATGGGATAACACCCAAAAAAACAAAGATGTCACTACCAAAACTTCACCAAATGTTTCGGTAGTGACAGTTTTATGGAATGACACCCAAAAAAGATGTCACTACCAATACCGAAACATTTGGTGAAGTTGTGACAATTTTATGGGATAACACCCTAAAAGACAAAGATGTCACTACCAAAACCTCACCAAATGTTTCGGTCATGACTGTTATGGTAGTGACAATTTTATGGAGTAGCACCCAAAAAACTGTCACTACCGAAACTTTACCAAATGTTTTGTTGTGACTGTTTTGGTAGTTACAGTTTTATGAGATAACACCCAAAAAAAAAAGATGTCACTACCAAAACTTCACCAAATGTTACGGTATTGACAATTTCATGGGATAACACCCAAAAAACAAAGATGTCACTACCGTAACTTTACCAAATAGGGTTGTTTAAATCAGTCTCAGCCAATGGCCTAAAACATACACTGTTTCAGTAGTGAAATGAAAGTAGACATGAAAATGTGGGAAGTTTCATAATTTACAAAGAAACTATCATTTTTTTTATAGCTTCACTTTTTAAAAAATCTAAAATATTTTTTTTAAACACCAGTGGAATTAAATGCAAAAGTGATTTCAATATTTCTGTTTAAATTTAGGGGTTAGAGTTCGGGACAGCCACTTTCCAATTGCAAGTAACTAAATAATAATTTTATAAATATTAGCTTACTGATATTTTAAATACTATTATGGGTTTAAATATATAAGAATTGAATACTTAAATGCTTTTTAAATGTTTTTTTATTTTTTATTTATTTTTTTGGTTGTGGGACAGCAGTTTGCACCAGTTCTGTGCAGTTCTGGCCCATATATATCTTTACAATGTGGACTCACACGTTTAGACTCTTATTGTAAATTGGAGTGTATATAGTGCTTAAAATGGTCCATTTACATAAAGCATAAGGATGACAGTTTAACTGGCTCATTGACACCTTTCTGGCAGAAAATGAGAGGTTGCGGTGTTTCATTGGGCTTGAGAATGAGTTCAGGTGGTGAGTTGGCGAGCTGGAGGTGTAGCTCCACATATTAGCACACGTAGGAGACGGCGTGTCGGTGCATTTCTTAGTCGTTTCTCCGACACGCTTCATTTGCGTTCCGGTCCATCCTCCCCGTGAAGGACTGTCTGCAAACCTGAATCAGCGGCGAAGAGAGAGAGAGAGAGAGAGAGAGAGAGTTATAATAACTGGCAGCCCTGGCAGTGGTCCACTCACCCGCATAGACCCACAATAGTGCTGTGAAAACTAGATTCCCCCCGAGCTGGAACTCCCAGCTCTTTCACATCGACCCCTAATCAGAGATACAGCTGACATCTGCCCTGAATGAATGCAGCACTGGCAGCATGTTTAACCATGCTCTACCATGACTTATCGCAAATCATGCATATTATCACTTGCGTGTTTGGCAACATGCCTTTCCAAATGGACATTTATAACTGAGAGGTTGATTTTTACAGTGCATGAGAATTAAACTCATATTCAGTCACTCCACCTTCACTCCTTTTTTTTTTATCTTAAGGGATAACTGATGTTTTTAATTTTATTTGTAGCAAATTTAAGTAGTAGATTTTTTCAAAGAATACTCAAATTAAATTAAATAAAAAACAAATCGTAATAAAAAAAGAAATAAAATGCACACAGATTATTTTGTTTTAAATAAAATGTCCTTTTTGTGTGGTAAAGATAATAATTAAAAAATATTTTATTAATACTATTATTGTTATTATTATTATTATTATATTATTTTCATTTTTTTTTTTTACAGTATTACTATTTAGGTTTAATTTATATTTATTTTGGTTTTTATTTCAGCTTTAGTTTTTATTTATTTCCAGTTAATAATTGCAGTGCTGCAGCTTAAAATAAACAAAAATTAGAAATGTTGCTATGGTGACTAACTAATCAGTTTCAAATTACCATATAATATTAATATTTTATTTTATTTATTTAGATTTAACTTTTTTTTAAAAACAATTGTTATATTTTTAATTTTTGATAATAACCCTGCTGATTTTGTTTTTCATCGAATTTGTTGTAGGCAATGAATTGAGCCAGTACATAAGAAATTGGCATTCAAACCCATGTTTTTCCACCGAGCAGACAATATTGATTTCCGAGCTGTCAAGTTTGATTTGGCTGGAAATGTCATGTTTCAACAACAGATGGTGATAGAGAGGTCAAAAATATGTAGTGTACCTTTAAGAGAAATACAGTAAGATACACAAACAATAAGAAATCTATAAAATTTGTTTGGATACCAGCTCGGATCATCTGATCTGACAAATTTGATGAGAATGTTAAATTTGACTTCATACTGAGATCTTTAACATCCATTTACAGACTTATCTTGGCATATCTAAGCACAGTTCGAGTCATTGTTAAAATCTCTTCTGAAACTGGTGAATTACTTGGATCTTTTTCTTGAATTTCAGAAACAGAAATGCAAAGTATTCATTTGCTCTACATTGTTGGATGTCGGTTAGCTATTTCAGAAAGGAACCAGTTTAATTGTTCTCATACTCTCTATCTTTCTTTCAGATGAGTCTGGTTGGACTCCTCAACCTAGCCTCGCTCCAGCGATGCAGGTACCAGCCCCTAAAGAACCCCCCAGAGGAGTTGCATCCATGGGGCAGGACTTCCTCGAGTCAGTCCTGTCACATAAGGATCATCTTCTGGCTCAGAAGGGTGTGACTCTTCCCAGCGGTTTACCCCCTAATCTGGTGCCCATGCTGGGAAAGGAACTGGGGGCCGGAGCAGAGGCCTTGTCACCCGACCAGCCCTTCCTGAGGAAGATGCTCCCTGCACACAGTGCCACTGGCCGCCCCACTTTACCTCCAGCCTACGACCTTCCCACTGAACCTCCGGAGGCAGTCGCAACACCGAGCTGGGATACCGATGCTCCGACTCCACACCCGCAACCTTCAGGCACAGTTGCGGTTCCAACCACTGTGAGCACCGACACAGCGCCTGGTGTTTTCACCTCAGGTAAGACTGAGATTTTTAGAGAAACCTAGGTGATGTTCTTTATGTTGCATAAGCTGGGTTTGCCAATTGAACTTATGCACAAAAATGGAATATCGCATAAAACATTTGCAAATAAGCACCATTTCTATCCAACGAGTCTAATGCTGATGATATACTGGGCAACTTTTTGAGCAATTTTATCTGGCAACTTTTTTTGAGCAATGTTGCTTGGGCACTTTCCCATTGAGAATGGGTAACACATTTCTATCTGGATAATTTAGATCAGTTTTGGGCCTTCTATCACACCTGGCTGCCCGTTGACGGCAACATTTGCCAAAGTTGCCTGGCAACATTGCTCAAAAAGTTGCCCAGTGTATCATCAGCATAAGAGAACAAAAACTGGCACTAAATATCACTAAGAAAAGTAGGATTAATTAATTATTTTACCAAAATAAGAGGGATCATACAAAATCCATGTTATTTTGTATTTAGTACTGAAAATAATAGCTGAAAAACAACCCTGTTCAAAAGTTTACATCCCCTTGATTCTTAATGCTGTTGTTACCTGAATGATCCACAAAAAACGTTTTGAATTTGAAGATCGGGGTAAATTAAACTTATTTTGTCTTCTGGGAAACATATAAGTATCTTATGTAGGGCAGTACTAAATGAAAAATATGTGATATTTAGGCTAAATAAGAAAAAAGTACACATCTTCATTCTGTACAAAAGTTTACACCCCTGGCTCTAAATGCATCGTTTTTTCTTCTGGAGCATCAGTGAGCGTTTGAACCTTCTGTAATAGATGCATATGAGTCCCTCAGTTGTCCTCAGTGTGAAAAGATGGATCTCAAAATCATACACTCATTGTTGAAAAAGGGTTTAAATGCACCAAAATGCTGTAAAATCAAAGAATTTGTGGGACCTGAAGGATTTTTCTGAAGAACAGCGGCTGTTTAACTGTTCAGGACAAACAAGGGCCTCACGAACAACTATCACTAAACAAAAAAACACAGCTGTGGATCATTCAGGTAACAACACAGTATTAAGAATCAAGTGTATGTAAACTTTTGAATATAAATGTAACTATTATTTTCTCTTGCGGACTATATGTAAACTTCTTTTATGTAAAATATCTTATTCAGGTCAGTACTAAATATAAAATAACATGCGTTTTGCATGATCTCTATTATTTTGGTAAAGTAATTTATATTTTGCAGATTCTGCAAGGTGTATGTAACTTTTTGACTTCAACTGTATAATAATTTCCATATATAATAAATTACTTGTGCCTCAGAGAGAGCAGACGAAACACTATTTATATAACGCAGTCTTGTAAGACAGTTCTGGAAAGCAGTTATACAGAAATACTTTGACGACAGACTTTGCTCAGATATTTCAGAATGACCATCACAACATTTCAGATGCTGTGCAATATGATCGATCCTCTGGATTAGTCAAGTTATCACGTCCCATAGCGCAAAGTCACATTATTATTATTCTTTTTGTTTACTTTTTCCATCTCCATTTCAACTCAAAAACCACCTCAAGCGAGTGTACAATTTTTTTTTTTTTTGCGAAGAGATTTTTTTTTTTTGGCATTTCCATTACTTGTTTCTGATGCAATACTTCAAAATGCGCATAAAAACAGGGTGATGGAAACATAGCTATTGTTGATTTTGTTTAACTTTGTTGTTTTCTTGGTCTCACCAGCTCTCACTGAAAGTGAATGATTTCTAGGTTTGTTCACTCTGTCACTGAAAACCATTGGCTAGCTAGGTTTCCATTCTCTTTTGATGCAAATTGTCTGTTGTTGCGTTAAAAAAACGCGGAGTGGAAACCCAAAGATGTGCATTAAATATCCAAAAAGCACATAAAAAAGCTTATATGGTCACTTGAAGTGGATCATTTTTGGTGAAAAGATTTAATGCATATTAAAAGTCATTTGACTGTTCTTCTAGTCATGTGACCAAATAATTGTCTCAGATGCAGTGTGTTGTTATCATTAAATAAAACTATTAAAAATTGTTTTTGTTCATTGAAATAATGCTAAAATAAAACAAAATGTAAATGTTAGTTATATAAACATAAATTAGAAATGTTTTTTCCGAGTTAAGGTACTAAAATTACTAAAACTAAAACTGAAATAAAAATAAGTTAAGATAAATAGAAATATTAAAAACAAAACCTGGAAAAAAGTAACAAAAGCATATAACAAAGTCACTGAAATTTAAAATGAAAATAGAAAAAATATATACAGTTGAGGTCAAATGTTTATATACACCTTGCCGAATCTGCTAAATGTTCGATGTTTTACCAAAATAAGAGGGATCATACAAAATGTGTGTTATTTTTTATTTAGTACTTACCTGAATAAGATACTTTACATAAAAGACGTTTACTTGTAGTCCACAAAAGAAAATAATAGTTGAATTTATAAAAATTACCCCGTTCAAAAGTTTAAATGATCCACAGCTGTGTTTTTTTGTTTAGTGATAGTTGTTCATGAGTCCCTTTTCGCTGTTCTTCAAAAAAATTCTTCAGGTTCCACAAATTCTTTGTTTTGTGTTTTTTTTTTTTTTTAGCGTTTTTGTGAATTTGAACCCTTTCCAACAATGACTGTATGATTTTGAGATCCATCTCAGGGGTGAAAACTTTTAAACAGAATGAAAAAATATATATATTTAGTCTAAATATCTTTTTTTTTTTTCATTTAATACTGCCCTTCAGAAGCTACAGAAGATACTTACATGTTTCCCAGAAGACAAAATAAGTTACATTTATCCCGAACTTCAAATAAAATAAAAAAATCCACCCTCTATTTGCAACAATTTCCCCCAGAAGTGATAATTTTGTTCCCTTTATTCACAAATTGTTTTTGAACATTTTTTTGTTTTGTTTTTGCATTTATTTAAATTAGCAACTTGCTATATGTCTAGTGTGAACATCTGTATAGTTTATGCTGTTGTTTTAATGCTGGTGTCCTGGTTTTCTCAACTAGCTTTACTAGAAAAACCATGCTTGTTAACCAGTCCACAAATGTTTTGCTTGCTTATGCAAGATCCGTTCCAAACCAGAACTAACCAGTATAAACTATCCTGAACCGGCATGGAAATTGGAGTTACTCCAAGCTACCATTTTCATGAGGGAAATGTACAGCTACAGCTACATGATGTAGATTTTTCTCCTCACTGTTGTTTACCATCTCACATCCCCTCTGTAGACATTCTCAGATGAACGCTTGGGTTTTTAATGTCGTCTGTCTGGCATTTTCCTCCAGCTGTAACAAACTGCAGGGTCAATTTCACCGACCCAGAGGGCTACATCGATTCTTCAGACGATCCGCCCCTCCCTGAAGGAGCGTTCCTGCAGTGCACTTATACAGTGACCGTCTACACAGGCTACGGTGTGGAGCTACAGGTACCTTTTTTAATATTGCTTCCATTAATCATATTTTCCTCCACCTCTGAATGATATGACAAACCGCGCTGGATGTTCTTGACTGAACGGGCACCTGTTAATGCATGGATCTCTTTAAATGGCATGCTAATAGACTGTGTAATTCAACAAATAAGCAGCTGCAGAACACCGACCACAGCATGTGGCCCCGAGGGAGTTATCTGGAAATGCAATCTGCTGCCTAACAAGCTTTTTTTTCTCCCCCTGCAATGCAATCCTATTTCTCTTGTGCCTAGCACAATTTCTCGACACCCTCGGATACAGGTGACTGCGCTTAACAGCCCTGTGTCCAGTCGAACGTGCCCTCTAGTGGCACGTGGTGCAATTGCACGGATCTAATTACTGGAGTCGAGCACTTCAGGCCGGCAGCAGTACGTTTCCAGAGAGCCGGAACCACACAAGCAGATGTTAATGAGCGAGACGGGGGTTCATCAGAGCCGTAGTGCCCGCATGCAGCCCAATGTAATCCCGTGTCCACGTCCGCTGTCCCTCTGCGGATGATTCACGCCCGTGACATAATCTCTAATTACCGCTTTAATCCACAGCCAAGGGCCTGCTGTGTATCTGTGTGGGTCTATGTGTGTGTGTGTGTGTGTGTGTGTGTGTGTGTGTGTGTGTGTGTTAAATTTTCTGTCCCAAGGGATTAAAACACTTCCAATTAATTTGGTATGTATACACACACACACGCTGTCCTCATGGGATCGGATGAGATACGGATAATCCATGCTGGCTGTGATATGCTTTAAAGTCAACACGGAATTAAAATGCCATTCTTTTCTTTCTTAATGCATGTTCCCGCTGTTCACAATTTATTGGTGCGTGTTACTTCAAAGAAAAAGAAAAGGTTAATTTATCAAAGTGTATTAAATTTGTCTGAAATGATTTGATCAAATAATGTTCTATGTGAACCTTAAACTTTGGACTTTTTATATTTCTAGAATAAAAGTGTCTAACATTGATACCAACACAAAATTTGACACAATATTATATAGAAGCATAGTTTAATTATATTTTAAAATATATAAATATTTACATAGATTTTTTTTATTAAAATATACAAAATTGATAGTATTTCATTTTATATTTATATTATATTATATTATATTATATATATATATATATTTATTATGTATTAAATATTTTACATAATATCAGTGTATATATAATATTGTATTATTAAATGAAATATTGGGTATATAATTATAATCAATATAAAAAAATGTCATTAATTTATATTAATTATTTATATATGCTTTATATTCTAATATATGCATATACATTTTAAATATTCACAGTAATTTGTTTTTTGTGTTAATTCTAGATTTTTTATTTTTATATTTTTATTAAAATATAAAAACTGACAGTATTTTATTTATTATTGTGTATTTAATATTATAAATAATATCAGTGTGTATATATAATGTATTATTAAAAGAAATATTGGATATATAAATATAATTAAATCATTTATATTAGTTAATAATATATAATTGTATTTATAATAGTTACAAACATATACATATTAAATATTCACAGTAATTTGTTTTTTATTGTACTAATTATTATAGTTTTTTTGTTATATTATATTATACTATATTATATTATATTTTAATTTGTATATTATATATTATAATGATGTATCCAATATATTAATTACTATCAATTTATATACAGTTTGGTATTATATGAAATATTGGGTATATAATTATAACAAATATAATAATTACATTTATACAAATTAATTTAAAAATATATATTTACATTAGTTTTTATCTATTTTTATTAAAAAATGATAGTATTTTAGTTTTATTGGATATATATTTTTTATATATATATATATATATATATATATATAATTATAATCAATATAATAATTTTATTAATTTAAATTAATTATTATTATATAATTGAATTTATAATATACGCATATACATAGCAAATATTCACTGTAATTAGTTTTTTATTGTATTATAGATTTTTTTTTAAATATTTGTATTAAAATATTAAAAATGTAACGTTTTTTATTATGTATTCAATATTTCAAGTAATATCAATGTATATATGAAATGTATTATTATAATAAAAATATGTAATTATAATCAATATAATAATGTCATTAATTTATATGAATTATTAATATATAATTGAAATGATAATATATGCATAAACAAAAAAAATATTTAAAGTAATTAGTTTTATTGTATTATATAATTATATTGACATTAGTTTTTATTTATTATGTATTAAATATTTCAAATCATAGTGCATATATAAAATGTATTAAAAGAAATATTGGATATATAATGATTTATATTATATTAATTGAATTTATAATATTTATACACATATTAAGTATGTACAGTAATTTGTTTTTATTGTATTTTATTATAATATAAAATGATATAATACAATATAATAATACAATACATTAGTATAGTATATATTATAATGATGTATCCAATATTTTAATTAATATCAATATATATATATATATATATATACAATTCATTATTATATTAAATATTGGGTATATAATTATAACAAATATCATAATTAAATTTATACAAATTAATAAAATAAATATCACAATAAATATCATATATATATATATATATATATATATATATATATATATATATATATATTTTTTTTTTTTTTTTTTTTTTTTTTTTTTGCAACAGTGCCTAGCAATGGAAAACTAAATTATTCAAGAATAAAGATGACAAAATAACCATAAATGTTATGGAAACGGTAGGTTATAATGTTATACATATTGTTTAAATGAGTGAAGTCAAGGCACATGTCATTGTCTCTATATTTGGAGTTACTAATGCATGATATAATTATCAGATAACCACTATTACACAATGTACTTCTTTGTCAAGTTGTGTTCTCAAATGAACACGATAAGAATGTTATTGTGAATGCTGTACTGTTCTTGCCACATATATTTCATAGTGTACTGTGTGTTTCTTACCAGTGTTTCCTGCTTACATGATTGGCATTCCTTCACTGTAGGTGAAAAATGTCAACCTGTCAGAAGGCGAGCAGCTGTCAATCAGAGGGGAGGATGAAGGCGGGGCCCTGCTGGTACTGGCCAATCAGACGCTTCTGGTGGAAGGTCAAGTGATCCGCAGTCCGACCAACACGCTGTCGGTGTTCTACCGCTCATCTCCAGAGGGAGGAGTCGGCATGTTCCAGTTGCATTATCAAAGTGAGTGTTTTTCAAAACAAGCAGCTTATGCATTAAACACAGCATCTTTGGGACTTGCCTCTTGTTGTGGTTTTATAGGGATAATTAGTATTTTACATAAAACTCTAATGTTTATGTAATATTACAGTAATGAGTCCCACAGGTGCTCTTGTAAATGTTCAAAACGCTCCTCATCCAGAAGTCTCAGCACTCTTGTTGAACTTGTTAGTCGCCGGCCAGACTTTGCCTCCAAACTTTTAATTGAAAAATTCTCCATTTGGTTAATTTGCTCGCTTATCTAACTTGATAGCTTCTGCCGTGTCCATTAACCGGCTAATGTACTTGTAGTTTCACTCCAGGGCTCATTTCACAAGGCTTTCTTGTGCCGCCTTGTGTGCAATTTGTTTCAATCAGAGTCCTCGAGTGGCATTAGCATTCATTTTATTCATAAATGATGAAAGGAGTAGTTCACCCCCGAAAAATCTGTCATTATTTGCTCAGATGTCATAAAAGGAGAGTTTTTGAAGGATAATCAAATACTTTTTCTTGTCCAGTTTTTCGCCTGAGTTGTGCCCTACCTCGACGGCCTCATTTTGGAGAGGTATCGGTAAAAGATCTGCATCCCGGAGGCACGGCCCATTTCCAGTGTCACATGGGATACCACCTGCAGGGAGATGCCACGCTCACATGTCTCAATGCCTCACTGCCTGTGTGGAGCCAACATGAGCCAAGCTGCAGAGGTGAGACACTGATGTATACCCTGGTATGTATGTGTGTGTGTGTGTATATATATATATATATATATATATATAGACTTAATTGGAGAGACCGGAATAACATAGAGAATGGGAATTGGCCATGGTTTCCCCAAAAATGTGAAGCAGCAGAACTGTTTTCAACATTGATAATAATTAGAAATGTTTCTTGAGCTCCAAATCAGCATATTAAAATGATTTCCAAAGGATCATGTGACACTGAAGACTGGAGTAATGATGCTGAAAATTCAGTTTGCATCACTGAAGTAAATTACATTTTACAATGTTAACATAGAAAACAGTTGTTTTAAATTGTTATTATATTTTACTTTTTTTTACTGTATTTTTGATTAAATAAGTGCAGCCTTGGTGAGCAGAAGATACATTCAATAACATTTAAAAATTTGACCGATCCCACACTTTTGACTGGTAGTATTATAATAAATTATTTATATGTACAGTGTTTTGTGAAAGTATTCATACCCCTTCATTTCACGTTATGTTGCTGCCTTATGTTAAACCGATGACTTTTTTACAATCCATCTACACTCCATACACCATAATGACAAGGAAAAAAACAGTTTTGTATTGTAACTTTGCAAATTTGATAGAAATGATTGCAGTTCCATTGCATAAGTATTTATACCCTTTCAGGGACACTTGAAATTGAGCTCAAAAGCATTCATATCACTTGTAGATGTTACTACACTTCGAATGGAGTTAACCTGTGGCAAATGCATTTGAATGAGTATGATTTGGAAAGGCACACACCTCTCAATAAAAAGGTCTGACAGCTGAAAATGCATATGAAAGCAAAAACCAAGCCCTGAGGTCAAAAGAACTGCATGTAGAGCTCAGAGACAGGATTGTGGCAAGGCACAGATCTGGGAAAGAGTTCAGAAAAAAAAATCTGCTGCATTGAAGGTTCACTGAAGCACGTAGTCTCCATTATCTATAATGGAAGACGTTTGGAAAAACTAGGACTCTTCCTAGAGCTGGCCTCCTGGCCAAACTGAGAATTCGATGGAGAGAGGCCTTGGTTAGAATGGTGACCAAGAAGCTGATGGTCACTCTAGTTAAGCTCCATGATCATATATGCAGATGGGAAAAAATTTCAGAAGTACAAACATCACTGCAACACAGTTCTCTATCTCACTCAAACTCAATCCTCTCCTCAGAGATGACACATGAAAGCCCATTGGAATTTGCAACAATGCACCTAAAGAACTCTTAGATTGTGAGAAACAAGATTCTGTGGTGTGATGAACATCAATTCCAAGCATCACGTTTGGAGGAAACCAGGCACTGCTCATCACCTGCACAGTAGCATCCCAACAGTAAAGTGTGCTGGTAGCAGCCTCATGCTGTGGGGCTGTTTTTCAGCAGCAGGGACTGAAGGACTCGCCAGAGTAAAGGAAAGCTCAACACAGTAAAATATAGAGATAGCCTTATCGTAAACTCAGTCCAGAGCATTCAGAACCTCAGACTGGGCTTGAACCCAATTAAACATTTCTGGAGACACCTGAAAATGTGCGTCTGCCCCCATCCAAGCTGACAGAGCTTGAGAGGTGAAGAGATGAGGAGAAGAATGGTAGATAATAACCAAATGCAGATGTGCAAAGCTTGTTGCATGTTAAGGGTATGAATACTTATGCAATGTACTTGTTTCAGTTTTTTTATTTGTAATAAATTTGCAAAGTTGTCACAAATCAGTTTTTTGCTTTGTCATTATGGTGAATGGTGTGTAGACTGATGTGGGGAAAAAAGTTATTTAGACCAGTTTAACATAACAGGAGTATGAATACTTTTGTAAGTTTACATACTTTTAAAAGTTTACTTTTAAATATTTTAAAATCATTTATTATGGGCTTGTTCTAAGTTATCAAGGTTTTGTGGGAAAATTTTCAAGTGTTTTTTTTTTTTTTCAGAAATTAATACAGTAATAGACCCCAACCCTTTGACAGCTCTATTTGGGGTTCTTCCGGAAAATGTGAAACTGGCAGCTTTAGAAATGGATAATATTGCATTTTGCACACTGTTGGCTAGACAGCTTATGCTAATTAATTGGAAGCAACCATCTCCTCCAATTTATCGTCAATGGGTCTTTGGCCTACTTTTTCCCTTCAAACTTGAAAAGATTAAATTTGGAGTTCGAATGAAACCAGATCTTTTTGGACGCAGGTTTTGGATAAAATGTTTTTTTTTTTTTTTTAATTTATCTTCCTTGTCTTTTTTTTTCTTTCTTGCTTGTTTAGATGTTTATTTGTATGCTTATATTATTGTGACTGTATGTATTTAATGAGCATTTAATCTGCTCACTTATTTGTGTGTTTTATTTATTTAATTCTTTCCCCCACTTTAACAATTTAATACTTGTATTGTGCCTTGAGATGCTTGTGTTTTCTCTCGAATAAAAAAAATATCTATAATAATAATGATTTATTATAATTTTTTTTCTTTAATTATTACTTATTTTAAAAAGTGAATCATTACTGTTAGTGACACATTTTCCATTATGTTCTCTTCAAGCTTTGTGTGGAGGGGTTGTAAAAAACGCCACCGTGGGCCGGGTGCTATCCCCTTCACCCCATCTGGGCCCTAATAGCACCCTGGACCGCAGCTGCTCTTGGTCCCTGGAGGCTCCTAACGGCCAAAGACTGCACCTACATTTGGAGAGAATGGTGTTGGGCCCGACAGACAGGTCAATGCATGGGTCAATTAAATCAATGCAATGCTAAATCCATTTTATATGTATATAAGAGACTCAAGCCTTCTCCCATGAAACAGGCTGGTCTTATGGAGCGGCCTTGACGCAGGTTCGGTGGTCCTATTTGATTCTGGGCGTGGTGGTCCCATACCGTTTGAGGGAGTGATCAGCGAAGGTCCAGCTGTTCGAGTCCAGTTTATAACAGACCAACCTAACAGTCACAACACTGGATTCAATATACGTTATGAGGGTAGGCCATGTTCAAATCTGTAACACACCTGTATTTGGACAATAAAAACCCCTGATGCATAAATATTAAATCAGGAAGGTAAAAGAAAGAAAAAAAAATGCTTGATGTTTTAAATAATCGATTTTACAGTATATTTACATTTATATTTAATCGATTGCAGTATATTTAGGTTATTGATAATAATTGGGTTTATAAATAAATAAAACATAAATTAATGCAATTTTTAAACATATTATATGCGACCCTAGACCGCAAAACCAGTCATAAGTAATTAAGTAAGTAATGCATTTTATTTAATTGAATAAATAAGCTTTCTATTGGTGTATGGTTTGTTAGGATAGGACAATATTTGGCCGAGATACAACTTTTTGAAAATCTGGAACCTGAGGGTGCAATAAAATCTAAATATTGAGAAAATTGCCTTTAAAGTTGTCCAAATGAAAGTCTTAGCAATGCATATTACTAATGAAACATTATGTTTTAATATATTTATGGTAGGAAATATACTAAATATCTTTCTGGAACATGATCTTTACTTAATGATTTTTGGCATAAAAGAAAAATCAATAATTTTAACCCATACAATGTATTTTTGGCTATTGCTAAAAATATACCCATGCTACTTAAGACAGGTTTTGTGGTCCAGAGTTACATAAATATTTAAAATGTATGAATTTCAGATTAGATAAAAATATATACAGTTTTTCCAATTACAATGAACCAGCTGCTCTCAGGAATATGACATCTGGAAATTGTCCAATTGATGTATTGTTTCATCATTTAAAACCTAAAATAAATGTTCTTTTTGTTAGGTCTTGATTTAAAAGTGTGCTATCTTTCTTTAAATAAATACATTTAGTTTGATATTTTATCTAATTTCTTTATATCTTTTATTTTTATATCTATATCTTGTATCTTACGCAATAACATTTTTAAGTATAACTAATCCAACATGTTTCTCTGGATTTTATTCAGCTATCTAGCTAACAGAGCTTGTTTTAATTGTTCACGTTTAGCATTTGAGAAGGGCCACTGCTACGAGCCATACATCCAGAATGGAAACTTCAGCATGACTGACCCTACCTATGGCGTGGGCACAGTAGTGCAGTTCACCTGTGACCCAGGACACTCCCTGGAGCAAGGGCCGCCCGTCATTGAGTGCATCAACACACGAGACCCCTACTGGAACGACACAGAGCCTCTCTGCAAAGGTAGAGTCATAACATTACCCTACATGCTACATGCTACACATCACTGCCAGACAACATTTATCCTTTGCTAAATGTCATGGGATGGCAGATTTGAAGCAAATTAGTTCATTTTCTCTAATTATGCTATGGTAATTGCATTGAGTGTTAATAGTATGTTAATATTCAAAAACAGCCTTTGATCTAAGAAGTGCTTTTTAGAAATGCATCTTTTTTTGCTTTTAGGCTGATTAAAATTCTCACATGTGGGCCTGATCATCAATAGTCAATGACTTTTAGTTGCTGGCCTGTATTTAACCTTGTTGTAATTCTTCTTTAACGGCGATAAATGAGGTTTTCTGTAACTGACGTTAGGTCGTAACAGATAACAGACGAACGTAACACTGGTCAACCCCACGTGCCATGTTACGCATGCTTTTTAATGCTCTGGTGTCAAATGCAATTAAGATCGCAATTAACGCAGCATACTGGAGTCTGGAGTTTAACAACCAAATGCACAGACCACAAATCAGAGATTATAGAGGACAAATCTTACTGCGCTGAACATTTTAAAGGACAACTTTGACTGTAATAGAATCAAACTGAATTATAATAATTATTAAAAAATAATAAAAAAGCACTCTATGTTTGTGTGTGTACTAAATTGTTTCCAGCAATAATTTTGATCAGATAATTAAGTACATGTGTATGTAACCACTATTGTTACAATTTCAGCTTCATCTTATATAGGTCATTTTATTGATATTACCTGAGATGTTAGCCGAAGTGTTTAAAACATACATGCACAGCTCAGTTAAATGATCAAGTTTACCATCTCTAACTTTAGGTTGTTATGCTTTTGGAGTACGGAAAAGTGGGTTTTCAACATAAATCAAAATGGCGGACAGGAAGTTAATCCAATTATGGCATAATTTCTATCGATGTTCTCAGCATGACCCAAGAAAATATAACAAGACCAGTTTCAATACAATAGACTTATCTAAACAAAAGTTAGGAGCATTTTTCAAAATTTCTTCATAACTTTTGACCATAAGGTGGTGTTGCCTTCAAACTTTAGTGCACTGTCAGGGCATGGTGCCGAAGACACATATGTCGATGTGTTTGTAAAAAATAGCATTTTACAATGATTTTACAGTGATTTTTGAGAAGCTATAAGCAAAAATAGCCATTTTTTATATTTATGACAACTAGGTGGCACTGCGCCAAAACACTGCAGGTAGCCTCAGGTCATGCTTGTTATAACTAGGGGTGGGCATAGATTAATTTTTTTAATCTAGATTAATCTAGATTAAATCTTGGAATTAATCTAGATTAATCTAGATTAAAATGGCTAATTTGAATTCTGCTGAAGGCATTCAGAATATGCGTACTACCCAAATAATGACTAAAAGTAAGTCTTCAAGAACGGGCCAGGTGGCGCATTAGATCAGGCGCTCATCTCCTGTTTCCAAAATGCATCACAAACTGCTTGACAATTGCATTTACAACATAATTACCTATACAAACTTGTGTAACCAAGTACTTCTGCGCAAAAGGCTGCACGACGTGCGCGTTGCCGTTAAATACACAGACGCGCACGGGAAAGAATAGCCTATCCGCGTGCATAGTCTTCGATTAAACTGCGTTGCTTTTAGAAGCGTCAATTCAGTTGTTGCATATAGTTTAATGTCTTTATTTCGGGATTATCAAAGTAAATTACTCAAACTTGAGATTTTACTGGGGCACAGCAGATTTTCACTGGGGTGCGTGCCCCAGTAAAAAGGGTCTAGCAACGCACGCACTTGCCCTGAAGCGGCTTCATAACTGCATCCATTGCAGACTTTGCACGTCTCATTTGATGTGGTAATTTCACAGAAGTTGGAGACTCGTTCTCGCCCCCTACAGTGCAATTCGACTAGGTATACGTCATCCGCGCTAAAATATCAAGGTGAAAGTCATCATATCTTGCGTAGTTTAGACCCAGCTCCCAACCCAACTTTGACAATAGAATAACGGCGATATTTTTTTTATCGCCCGATAAGAGTCTCACGT
The DNA here is from genome assembly GCF_049309525.1 of Garra rufa. NCBI lineage: Eukaryota > Metazoa > Chordata > Actinopteri > Cypriniformes > Cyprinidae > Garra > Garra rufa. Next base: position 7,438,073 of record NC_133383.1, on the reverse strand, counting down.
TAACGCAGCATGTTAACGCCGATAACGGCCCACCACTAGTTATAACACACACCAAGTTTAGTCTCAATATGTCAAACCATTGTGGAGATATAACCTCACATCCATTTTTGTATGTTTCATAGAATTTGTTCATGTGTTATTTGAGAACGGTTTGACTAGTCAACTTGAATTCCATAACTTTTTGCCAGCATGGTCTGAAGATGATCTGAGCCAATTTTGGGGAAAATCAGACAAACTGTCTCGGACGATTTTGAAAAAGTAGGTTTTTCAAGCAATTCAAAGTAGAAAAAAAAAACATAAACCTTGCGATTTTTAATTTTGGTGTTTATTCAACTCGGCATGAGTTGAATGATTCAGAGGAAAAAGTTATTAGCATGAAATAACTGAAATTTTGAACAAGTGGTGGTGCTGCAGAGATTCGGTGTGTTCACACGGGGCGTCAGCGTTAATGCTTGACGGAAGGCGTGGCTGAAGTTTGGCACTGACGCCATCGTCATAGCAGCGTCAGCCAATGAAATTAGATTCACGGGTCCAATACACACCAGATTCACCAACGGCCTCTGCCACCTCCTTCCACGCCTGGTCTCTCCGGTATGAATCCCGGTACATAAAAAGCGATTGGTCATAAAGGACCGGGTGATTGCCCACCGCAATAATGAGTTTCTCCTCCATAAACAAAATTTATCCTCAGTTTGCTGCTCTTGAACAGGATGAACGTGATTGGCTCCCGCCTGGCTACTGTATTTGCATAGAGCGATCCTGATTGGCTGACGCTTCCGTCGGCGGTGCTTCACTGGCGTTGCTCCAGCCAGTGAAGCGCCACCGTCGGATCCACAATTCTTTTCGGCAACGCTTGTCGTCACCCATTCACCGGTGTGAACACACCGTTTGAGTTAGAGACTTCAAACTCCCCATGGCTAATGTTGAGACTGTTCTTTATCAATTTGCCAAATTTCACAACTTGGGTTGCTATAGACTTCCAGAGCGAAAGAAAAAGAATGCTAATGGATACAATAGGTGCCATCCCATCTGTGGTGCTTGGCCCCTAAAAACATCTTTAAAACAGAAAGTCACTTTCAAAATTAGATCATGTGACATGACAGACTTGACATTTGTTTCACCGAGTGGTGACACAGAAAGCAATGTGACACGTGTCTGTGTGGCCTCTCTGCAGCTCTCTGTGGAGGTGATCTGTCCGGGCCCAGCGGCGTTATCCTGTCCCCAAACTGGCCCGAATGGTACGGGGAGGGCGAGGACTGCAGCTGGAGGATTCACGTCGGCGAGGACAAACGCGTTCTGCTGGATGTGCAGCTGTAAGTCCTTCTGGAACATTCTGTTCAGAAAACAACAGCAAAGCTGGTTTGGCTTCTTTGGTGGCTGATGTGTCAAGCTGCTGCTGCTGCTGAAATCGAACGAAACCCACAGACCTGCTGGATGCGATGACTCACCAAACTGCCTGAATGACTCGTTCATTTTCTCATTTCCTCCCACACAAACCCCTCACCTCTCGCCCACTGTCTCTTTCTCTCTCTCTCATTAGCTTGAATCTCAGCGACAGTGATATGCTAACCATTTTGGATGGAGATGAGGTCACAACACGTATATTGGGCCAGTTCGTTGGGGGTACCAGCCCGTTTAAGATGTCCTCCTCGACCCCTGACCTCACCATCACCTTTCACTCAGACCCAGCCGGCCTGGTCTTTGGGAAGGGAGAGGGTTTTATCATCAACTACTTGGGTAAGGACACTCCAGCTAATTGCAACACTGTTAAAACGCATAAATTAGACTCAATCTCATGCATTTTGCACACAGAAATGGCAAGAGTGTTCTCAAAACCTGATTGTGTGGAACTGAAGGGTTTTGTTTGCATAATAAGCAAGATATCCTTGAGGACACTTAAATACTTTATATTAACCTGCCCATAAACATCATGGAAAACAACAGTGGTTGGTCATTTAATATATATTTTCTGTCTTTTGGCCAGAAGAAACTGCATTGTGGACCAGACCAGTGTTATTTATTCACTATTGTAGGATTTATTAATTTTAAATTAGCATTTATTTTCAGTTTCTAATTATTTTTTAATTACATTTTAATTTTAGTTTGTTTTAGTCATTTTGATATGTGGTTTTCTATTTTTTTTATTAGTTTTTAAAGATATATTTCTATTAAGCATTCATTAATTAAGTTAATTATTTAATTTGTATTTAATTTATTTTATTTTTAATTCTAGTACTTTAACTTAAAGGAAAATTGGAAATGCTGCCATTGCAAATGAATAAAATAGAACTTAAACTTAGAAAACTTAGTTATTTTAGTTATATTAAGTTGTGTTTATGGAGTTTTTGTCTTTTTTCTTTACGTTTTTCATCTAAAATGTTTCATTTTTTTCAATTTCATTAATTTAACTTAAAAGAAAATTAGAAATTATGCCAAGAACTGAATTAAAATACAATTATATTGAAGTACTAAAATTGCTAAAAATAAAGAATAAATATTAGATGAAAAGTTAAAATAAAAAAATAAAAAATTAGAAATGTTGCTTTAGCAACTAACTGAAATAAGAAAATTGCTAAACCAAAATCTGAAATAAAATATAAATGTTGGATGAAAAAAATGTAAATAAAATTAGTTTTAGCTAAAGTTCTAAAATTGAAAAAAATAAGTTTTAAATTATTTTTTATTGTAATTATTATTTATATAAAAAATTATTTATTTATGGGGGGGGGTATTTATTTTTATTCGATTTACTTTTTTCAGTTAATTTTTTATTAATTTATTTTTTATTTTTAAATTATTAATTTTTGGGGGAATTATACATTATTGGGGATTTATTTATTTTATTACTTTTTATATTTGTATTATTTTTTTAGGGGGGGATTGAGTGGATGGGGTGGAGTACGTTATCTAATGTTTAGATTTTATTTTTATTTCAGTTTTAGTAGTTTTAATACTTCAATGTAAACATGTTTTATTTCAGTTTGTTATTTTTCATTTAAGTCTTTTAAGTCTATTAGTAAAGTAAAAAAAACTTGTACTTAAAAAATTAGAAATTACATTTCTATAGAAATTTCTAATTAGAAATGTTGCTTTAGCAACTAATTAAAATAAGTTTAAGCTGAAGTACTAAAATTACTTGACCTAAATCTGAAATTAAAATAAATATAAATGTTAGAAGAAAAATGTATACTTGAAAAAATGTATACCTCAAAAACCTCAACGAAAATTAGAAATGTTGAAATAAGTTTCTGGAAATAAGTTTAAGCAGAAGGACGAAAATTACTAAACCAAAATCTGAACAAAAAATAAAAGTTTTGTAAATAAGTTTAAGCTGAAAAGCTAAAACTGCAAAAACTAAATCTTTTTCAATTTTCATTTAAGTTTTTAACATTTATGTTTTCATCTAATATTTATATTTTATTTTATTTCAACTTTATTTCGGTTAACAAAAACCAAAAGTTCTAGTTAACAATAACAACACTGGAGTCTGGAACAGACTTTATGTTGGTAGTCAAAAGCCTGGCTAATCTAAATGAGTCCGTCACAGTAATAGGCACATTGAATTTCCCAACTAAAGACAAGCTTTATGCACAAACTTTCAGTCTCATATGAGTGTCACGAACACACAGAGAGAATCTCAATGCAACTCTTTCTTTTCAAATTACTTCAGCCGATCCATTATGTTCTCAAGTGGTCGGCATGCATTTCAATCAGAGCTTCATTTTTTTGCACAGATGCAACTATTTTCAGCTTCTGAATCCTCTTCTCCTCCTTCTCTCCTGGCTGCCCTCATTCATTCACATTTAGTTTTGTCTTCTTCCATAGGATACACACACACACACACAGCACTTTAGCATGCAATCTCCAGTAATGACTTGAACTAAAAAGACAGAGATACTCTTTTTATCTCTGTATAACGGTAGAGGATAAAGTTCCCAGCTGAATAAAGGTCACAGGCGCACTGTGAATTCACAATGGCGGTCGATTTGCTCTTGATTAAACGCTCATGAACTGAGTGAATGTGGAATCTAACAACATCCAGCCATGCTAGGAGTAACTGATCTGTTGGAAAACTGTACTGAATGCCTTTTAAATCAAAAATTCATTTACTCAGGCCTTGTACATTTATTTATGATTTTTTGCCAACTACAAGATCTGAAATCTTATGAATAAAGAACTGAATGTGTTAGAGATGTGACCTAGTAGTTAGTGCACACACTCAGTGAAACGTTTGTGTGGGCAAACCAAGTTCAACTTGACTTTTTGATTACCGAAAGGCCAAAAATAATATTAAAGTAGATGTTACATTTTATGAAAATGAGTGAGTGGTGCTTGATTGTGCGTAAGTCGCCTCCGAAATGTTAGGGTGTTGTGGGTGCTGATTAGGTGGATGCTTACTGGCCTAAGTCAATAAAATCCACCCTCATGTGATATTCTGGTCTCTATGAGTCACATCTCTCCTTTAATGTGTGTAAATGGGATTTTTATTATCTGCCAGGCAAAAAAGTCTAATCACCAAGAGTAATAACAGACCTTAATATATATATGTATAGAGAGAGAGATTATTATTATTATTTTTTTTTTTATTATTATTGTTTTTTTATATAGTTTTTTTTGATGGGGGTTAGTATTATTTGATAGTATTTTGCTCTCCTGTATCATCTTCTTTATGCTGTATCTTTTTTTTTTTTTCCTTATTGTAAATTAATTAATTTTTTTACTAGTATTTTTTTTTTAATTATTTATTTTTGGAATTCTGTATTTTGGGAGGGTTCATTCATGAATTTTTATTTATTTATTTTATTGTTTATATTTTTATTATAATTATATTTTTTTCCTCTTAATCTTCCTCATTCATTTATTTTTTATATTATTTTTGGGTTTTTTACAATTATTTTATTTTATTGTGTTTACATTTATTTAATTTTTTGCATTTATTTTTTCAAGGGGGTAATTTATTTTATATTTTATTTTATTTATTTTTTTATATTTTTATTATTTTATTTAAAAATAATGTGTAAATATTTAAAAAAGTTTTTTTAATTACAAATTTTTCGGTGGATTATTTATATTTATTTTTTGTTATATTATCTAATTTTTTAACTATTTAAAAATTTCTTTTTTGGAATTACGTATTTTGGGGAGATTATTTATACTATTTTTATTATATTATTTAATTTATTTTATTTTTTTATTCATTTAATTTGTAAATTATTTATTTTTTGGAATTATTCTTTTTTGGGGGGGGGTGTCATTTAGTTTTATTTATTTATTTTATTATTGTTTATATTTTTATTATAATTATTATTTTATTTTTAATTTAAGCATTTTTTATATATATTTTCCTTTTTTCCTATCTGTATCTTTATCTTTATTTGTATTGTAAATTCAGTCATTTATTTTTATATATTTTTTAGTATTTCATTTTTATTTATTTATTTGACTAGTGTTTATATTTGTGGAAGCATGAATTTTGGGGGGGGGGTGTCATTTATTTTTACTTATTTATTTTATTGTTTAGATTGATATTTGTTTATTATTTTTACTATAAATTATTATTATTTTTTATTTTTTATTTTAATATTTAATTTTTTTGGGGGGGGGGAAGCGGGGTTGATCGGATGGAGTGGAGTGTTTACTTTTATAATTTACAAATATATATTTTTTAATACTAATATTTTGGGGGGATACATATAAATGTATAAGTGGGGATGGAGTATTAATATTTTTGGTTTAAAAATTGTACCTCTTTTTCCAGAGGTGTCACGCAACGACTCGTGTCCAGACCTACCTGAGATCCAGAATGGCTGGAAGACCACTTCTCATGCGGCGCTGGTGCGCGGAGCCCATATCACGTATCAGTGCGACCCGGGTTACGACCTGGTGGGCAGTGAAACCCTGACCTGTCAGGTGGACCTGAGCTGGAGCACACAGCCTCCGTTCTGTGAGAAGAGTGAGTCAAGCACAGTTGGGTGTCTTTGTTAATTAAGAGTCTGAGGAACTTTTTCTTTCAGCAAATTCAAATGTCATCCTTCTCAGCTGCATGTCCTTTTCTGGCTTCCCCTCATTAGTTATGTACTGCACAGACCCTGGACACGTGGAGCACTCCACACGCACACTGTCCGATCCCAAACTCTTGGTCGGCACCACTATCCAGTATAGCTGCATTCCCGGATACATCCTGCAGGGCGGCGCCACACTCACTTGCTACGGTCGAGAACCCGGCACCCCTGTTTGGACGTCTCGCTTGCCTCATTGCGTTTGTGAGTTCCCACGAAAGTTTTGACAAACATTTCTGTTTTAGTTCATGTTTAATCCCTCAATTATTCCCTGTATATTAGCGGAAGAGTCCGTGTCCTGTGAGAATCCCGGGCTTCCTGACAATGGCTACCAGATATTGTCTAAACGGCTGTACCTACCAGGAGAATCTCTAACCTTCATGTGCTACCAAGGCTATGAGCTCATTGGTGAGATGGCCATCAAGTGCATTCTGGGAAATCCCTCTTTTTGGAGTGGTCCATTACCTCTTTGCAGAGGTGAGATTTATTGTTGTTATTATTATTATTATACTTTTTTACTATTATTTTACTTCCCAACAACTGCATTTTGTTTTTCATTTATTACTATCCAAAACTAAGCTGCATAACATTTTAAAATGCATTTTCAAATGTATTTAATGAATATCCAAAGTGTATATTTATACATTTCAAAATTAAATATTGTCTTAGGAAATGTATTACATTTTTGTTCTGCAAAAGAAGCCGCAATTGCAAAATTTAAATTTGCAAATCTGAAAAAGTTACAATTTTGAGTTTATATCCCGTAATTCTGACTTTATTTCTCAGAATTGTGACTTTTTCTCAGAATAGCGAGTTTATATCTTGTAACTGCGTGATATAAACTCACAATTCTGAGAAAAACAATTCACAATTGTGAAATATGTAAAGGTAGAACTGTGAGATAAAAAGTTGCCATTGCCTATTTTATTTTTTATTCAGTGGCAGAAACAGGCTTCCATAATTTGGGGATCACAAATGTGATGTGAAATCAAAGTTCACTTAATATGATCATTGTTACTGTTATATATATATATATATATATATATATATATATTATATATTAAATGCAAAAGTATGTGTTAAATATTAATTTTTACCCAATATATTTCAGCCAATCATGAATGCTCCAGCAATCATGCACTAGAGGGTAAGTTTTATTATTTAACACACTAATGTCAGCAAAGGTTTTGCTTTTTTAGATTCCTATTACATTTTTGTTTTGCAGCTTCATAACAGATATTTAATTAATTTTTAAAGGTATTTAATTAATATCCAAATAATATTTATATATTTAAAAATGATGTGTGTGTGTGTGTGTGTGTGTGTGTGTGTGTATATCTACAATATTCATTAGGGTAGTAATAAATAGAAAACAAAATGCAAATTTTGGGATTACCCTTTTATATGGAAGCCCGTTTCCACCACTGAATAAAAAATGTACAAAAGGTAATTGCGAGTTTTTATCTTACAATTTTTATTTGTCAAATATTTTCTCACAATTGCGAGTTTACATTCTGACTTTTTTCTTAAAATTGTGTGAAATAAACTCATAATTGGAAGTTATTAAGTTCTGAGAAGGAAAAAGATGATGTTCTCAGAACTTTTGAGTTTATGTCTCACAATTCAGACTTAACTTGCAATTGCATCACAAAAAGTCACAATTGTGAGTTTTTTTTCTTGCAGTTGTGGTTTATAAATGAGTTTATATCATCCAATACTGACTTTATAACTCACAACTGATTCTGACTCTATTTCTCAGAATTGTGACTTTTTTTGGAATTTCGACTTTATATCACACAATTGAAAAGTCACTGAAAAAAGTCACTATTGGGAGTTTAAATCTTGTAATTCTGACTTTATTTCTTAGAATTGCAAGTTTATATCACGCTTCTGCTACAAATATCACAATTGCAAAATATAAACTCACATTTCTGAAAGTCACAATTGTGAGTTTATATCTCACAATTCTGACTTTATTTCTCTGAATTGCGACTTTTTCTTAATTGTGAGTTTATATCTCACAATTGTGACTGGTTTTGCTGAATTGCGTAAACTCTGAGAAAGTTAAAATTTTGAGGGAAAAAAAGTCAATTGCAACAAACTCACAATTCTGAAAAAAAGTCACAATTGTGAGTTTATATAACGCAAATTTAATATCAGAATTGCAACTTTTTTTCTCAGAATTGCAAGGTTATATCTTGAAATTTTGACTTTATATCTCTGAATTACGACTTTTTTTCAGAATTGAGAGTTTATATCTTGCAATTCTGACTTTATTTCACTAAATTGTGAGTTTATATCATGCAATACTGACTTCATAATGCACAACCAAGAAAAAAAAGTCAGAATTGTGAGTTTTTATTTTTTATTCAGTGGCGGAAACTGGCTTCCATAATTTTGGGATCACCAAAACAAAGTTTGGGATGTGAAAACACAGTTCATTTAATATGGTCATTATTATTGTTATATTAGATTATATTAAATTCAGTATGTATTAAATATATTAATTTTTACCCAATATATTTCAGCCAATCATGAATGCTCCAACAATCATGCACTAGAGGGTAAGTTTTTTTTTTAACACACTAATGTAAGCAAAGGTTTTGCTTTTTTTAGATTCCTATCTCAAGCAGCAAAGGTTCATTGTTATCAGACAGATTATGTTTTTGTAATGTTAGATGGTTATAGTGGGTAATGCAGGTGGAAATGAATTATTAATGTATATCATCCTTGTATCTTGTCTAGTGGCTGAGGCAACGGCAGAATCTTCATTTGATGGAGGAAGTATGGCTCTAGCAATATTTATCCTGGTGCTGCTAGTGTCTGTTTTACTGGGAGGAGCCTACATCTATGTCACGAGGTGAGCAGTACAGTCTAATGTGAGTGCAGCTCTTTAGTATTTACTAATTGTGTAACAATACAGAGCTGCTGTTGTTCATGGGCACTTACACATGTTCTGTTTCTGATTTAATAGATTGCTCAAAGCTACTTGTACTAATAAAATGGTGCTTAGAGCCACCACCTGTTGTGAAATGAGATTGGTTTCTTCATAAAGTATGTAATGGCTTGAAGCGTAATGATATGTGTAGGAGGGAAAACACCATGACTGCGCATACGAGAGAACATGCTGCATTTGAACTCTTGTCAAGCACTCTTCTCTGCTCCTCAGGTGCCGTTATCATTCAAACCTGAGACTTCCTCTGATGTATCCACATCCTTACAGCCAGATCACTGTAGAAACCGAGTTTGACAACCCTCTCTATGAGACCGGAGGGGTGAGATTCTCCAAGAACATCTCAGCAACCACATAAAGCCCTGGCAACCACCACGAAACCACCTAGCAACCATCCTGATCCCCTCCAGAACACCCTAGAAACCCCCTAGCAACCATCCTGAACCCCTTAGGAAACAAATGTCACCACAAACATTCCAGAACACCCTAGAAACCCCCTAGCAACCATCCTGAACCCCTTAGGAAACAAATGTCACCACAAACATTCCAGAACACCCTAGAAACCCCCTAGCAACCATCCTGAACCCCTTAGGAAACAAATGTCACCACAAACATTCCAGAACACCCTAGAAACCCCCTAGCAACCATCCTGAACCCCTTAGGAAACAAATGTCACCACAAACATTCCAGAACACCCTAGAAACCCCCTAGCAACCATCCTGAACCCCTTATGCTGGGGACACACTACACGACTAGCAGAAGCATTCTAAGACTGACCTGAACACACTTAACGATTGCTTCCACCGACTGGAACCGATTTTAGTCTTTGACAATCGGAAAGGAGCACAAACCTAATGACTGAGTCACTCCACTACACAACACACTTAACGATTGGTGAGTCACGACTGGAGAAATTCTGCCAAACCCAAACATTTTTTTTTTTTAAATACAGTGTAGGCTACTCCAACCACAGCATCTACCCGCGCTCCCTCAGCCGCACCAAAATACAACACCGGTACTTTATTTGACACCCGTTTTACCTATTGAAACATTGTAACGCATTTTTATTATAATATGTCTTTTCAAATGCCTAGGTCTGTTTAATTTGCTTAATTATAACATTTCTAGCACTACTTTTAAAAGGTTTATACAAGCAATAATATATAAATGATCTCATGTATGCTTGTCTAAAATCAGTGATTAGAAACGAATTGGTTCCAGGTAAAATGGTATTTTTTTCTTTACATTTACGGAGAATGAAGTGAACGAAATTAAACATTACTTAATAAATTCAAGGCACTATAATTTTCTTATCCATTTGATACAACTGTTATAGCTATACAATTAATATATATAGAATAATTGTACTTCGTCATATTCGTGATTTATGAAATTATAGCCTATATAAAAACTTCCTTTTGAAGTAAAGCTATTCGTTTTGTTTGTATATTTATTATGAAGAAAATTCGTTAACCTAGCCTTTAAAGTTGATTTAATATTGTTTTAGAAGAAGTTAAAAGTTAAGAAAAAAATAGGAATAAGCCTGTAGTTTATGTATATTTAGGGCAATAGGCTAATCTTTTTTCTTGACTTTTCTTACACTGCAGATCGAAATAAAATCATTCTTGATAATCTTTAGAATAGGAGAATCACTGGCATAATTTAGAGAAGGGGAGCGCGGGGCACAAACGAACGCGGAGTTAGTTGTAACGCGTGGTTTAAATATTTCCACACATGCTAGCATAACCAAATTTTCAGTATTTAGTTGGCGTAGCAAACTATGCAGAGAAAAAAGTGCGCCAAAATGCAAAAGCCTTTTGAAGATATCGCAGAATATTTTGTTTACCATAGTAAAAGTACATTTCTGGCTGAATTTTTTTCATTTCAGCTTTTGGTATTCATTTAAAATGAGACAAATAGGCTATTATATTTTATTCTCCAATCTGTTGTTTATCAGTTTAGAAAGTTTATTAATGGTTCTCAAACCAGCAAGACAGTAACCTGTATTATATTCCAGTGACGCAGATGGAGAACGTTGTAACACTGTGTTATTAAACTATGATATTCTGTGACATTAGCGATGCACTGTTGACTTTCATGGATTTTATTGAGAAACTACAAGAAACAGGTGAATAAAGACTGACAATTGATGTTTAATGTTCAGAAATTATTTTGAGAAATGTAAAGCATTTTGGCTCGTTTATGTGTGTTGTTTATGTGTGTCGTGTTCTTTGAGAGCTGTGTGTGAACAATGTGTGTCCACATTGTTTTGAACTACTGTACAGCTGTGTGTTGCGATCAGGGCCGTTCTAACCATGGTGGCGATGTGTTCATTGTCAAACTCCAAAATTGGATTCTTTTTATTATTATTTTTTAAAACGTCATTACTTTATTTGTAAAAGTGAATGCATGCATTTTATTGACAACATATTTTAGTTTGTTGTGTATATCTTTTTCATTCGATCAGATAACATTTTAAGCTGCCATATGGTCGTGTTATAATGTACCCCTCCTACGGGGCATGTTGTCACATTTCACTACCTTTCTTTTGAGGTAAATAACGAAAAACGTATACACTGTAAATATGAAACAAAGCCACATATTTGTACTAGACAAGTGTGAAAATAATGTGGACAAAAATTGTACTCTGAACCCCTCGCAGACTTACACAAACCGTGAAATTCAAAAAGTGTTATGCGCTCCCCTTTTGAAAACGAAACTATTTAAATCTGTGTAGCCTTAAGTTATGAATTAAAAGAAAGGCGAAATAAATCACATCAGGACCAATCTGTATTTTTCTTGTAATCAAGAACATTTTTTTTGACAAAATTACCTAATTAATGCAGAATGATGTTTGACAGTGAACGCATCTCCACCGCATAGCTGCATAAAATCGCTGGTGTCAGTCGCAAATATTAAACATGTTTAAAAAAATCTTAGTGAAAAGGACTGGCTCTTGAATTCTAAGATTATTATCTTTAGACACCACACACTATGCGATTTTTTGTGACGACTACAAACAGCGACTGAGCCCACTGGAACAGACTATTGCCGACTAGGCACGATCTGTGATCAAGACCAAATTCCATTCATAATCGGCCTGAAAATCGTGTAGTGTGTTCTCGGCATTAGGAAACAAATGTCACCACAAACATTCCAGAACACCCTAGAAACCCCCTAGCAACCATCCTGAACCCCTTAGGAAACAAATTTCACCATAAACATTCCAGAACACCCTAGAAACCACCTAGCACCCCCCAAGCAACCACCCTGAACCCCTTATGAAATAAATATCACCACAAACCCTCCAGAACACCCTAAAACTCCCTTGCAACCATCTCAGAACCTCTTAGGAAACAAATATCACCAGAAACATGTCAGAGCACCCTAGCAACCACCTAGTAACTCCCTAGAAACTCCCCAAAACCCCTTGGAAACCACATAGCGCCATCCTGGAAACCATGCAGATTACTGTAGCCACAGAAAACACTCAAAACTCTTTAGCAGCCACCTAATAACTACCTAGTAACCAGCCATAACTCCTTGGAAACCACATAGCGCCACCCTGGAAACCATGAAGATTACCGTAGCAACTGAAAACACTCTAGCAACTCCCTAGTGACCCCCCCCCCCCAACCCCTTGGAAACTACAGTGCCACCCTGAAACCCACCCAGATCACCATAGCAACTGAAAACACTCTAGCAACCACCTAGTAACTCTCTAGAAACCAGGCAGAACTACTTAGAAACTACATAGCGCCACCCCGGGCCCCACTCAGATTACTATGACAACTGAAAACACTCAAACACCTTAGCAATCACCTAGTAACTACCTAGCAAGCAGCCAGAACCCCTTGGAAACCACATAGCACCACCATGGAAACCACGCAGATCACCATAGCAACTTAAAATACACTCAAAACACCCTAGCAACCACCAAGTAACTCCCTAGTAACACCCCCAAAACCCCTTGGAAACTACATAGCGCCACCCTGGAACCAACCCAGATCACTGTAACAACTAAACACAGTCAAAACACCATAACCTCCACCTAGTAACGCCTAGCAACCAGCCAGAACCCCTTGCAAACCACATAGCACCACCATGGAAACCACCCAGATCACCATAGCAACTGAAAACAGTCAAAACACCCCAGCAACCACCTAGTAACCCCCCCCCCCCCAAAACCCCTTGGAAGCTACATAGTGCCACCCTGAAACCAACCCAGATCACTGTAACAACTAAACACAGTCAAAACACCCTAGCCACCACTTAGTAACTCCTAGCAACCAGCCAGAACTCCTTGCAAACCACATAGCACCACCATAGAAACCACGCAGATCACTGTAGCAACTAAAAACACTCTAGCAACCACCTAGTAAATCTCTAGCAACCAGCCAGAACTCCTTGGAAACTACATAGCGCCACCCTGGACCTTACCCAGATCACTATAACAACTGAAAACACTCAAAACACCTTAGCAACATCCTATTAACTCTCCAGAAATGAGAGCAATTTTTCATGATCACACAGTGGATAATACCATAATGCTAACATAAATGTCATTTTGTTGTGTTTTTATTGTACAGGACACGAGAGAATATGAGGTGTCCATATGAAGAGGCCCACAGACACGTCCCGTACTGCTCCAGCGCTTACAGGAAGTGATGTAAATAGATCCTGACAACTCCACTCTCCCCACCTCCCCAACCTCCAGAGGACAGAGAGGGGCATGAAGGAAACGGGGCTGTGAAACAGGAAGTACCAGTGCAGAGATCGTTCGGCCAGTGGACGTTACTGTGGTTTTATGACATGTGATTCGACACGTATGCCATTCACAAACACGTATGTGTGTGTGTGAGAGAGAGAGAGTGTGTGAAGAGCGAGTGGAAAATAACACTTGAAGAGTTTGCACAGTGTTCTTTGGCCTCAATACCGTGACTTACGGGACAGTTTAACCCTGGAGTACGTTAGACCTTTGCTCCGATATAAAGGGGTGGTGGTGGCACCGTCCTGTGTCTGTCTGTGGCCCGTCCTGCCTGCTGTCATTTTTAAGTCTTTGTACTTAGAGCAGTTTGTAGTGCAGGTTTTAAAGTAGTATTTTTTTCCCCTGCAAGTGACGTCCTACTGCAGCAGAGAGCAGATGATGTATTTATTTTGAAGTATATGTGAATGTTCTCTGCTGATTAATGAATACTTCATTTTGGAGATCAAGAAAAAAAGTGTAACTGATTTCTCTAAAGAAATGTGAAAAAATAAATAAATTCATTTAAATCTTTTCTAACACTGACGTGTCCTGATTTTATTAAAGGATTAAAGGGTTTTATTTTAAAAGAGATCTGACAGATGTGGAGCCCCAAACCCTTCAAATAAATAAATAAAAGGAAAATAAATAAACTTGATAAAAACAAATATAATTCATTTATATTAAATTCAGCCCTGAATTTATTTTTATATTACTTTTCCCCCTTCATTTACTCTTTAGTGCTTTTACTTTTTTTATTTTTAGTTGTTTAATATTTTATTTATTTTATTAATATGACATTTATTTGGGAAGAAAATGTACAAATTTGTTTAATACAGAAACGTTGCCAGAGAAGAATGTTTCCACACAGAATTTAAAACAAAAAATTATATCATTTTCAAAAAAGTTAATTGCAATCTCACAATGTAGACATTTTCTTCCTTCTAAATTAGAATTGTAGAGTTTATCTCAGCAATTCTGACCTTTTTTCTGACAAATCTGAGTTTGTATCTTACAATTCTGGCCTTTTTTCTCACAATACTAATTTTTTATCTCACATTTCTGGCCTTTTTTCTCACAATACTGAGATTGAATCACAATTCTGATTTTTTCTCACAATACTGAGTTTATATCTCACAATTCTGGCCTTTCTTCTAACACATTTGAGTTTGTATTTTACATTTCTAACCTTTTTCTTGCAATACTGAGTTTGTCTCACAATTCTGACTTTCTTCTTGCAATTCGAAGTTTAAATCTCTCAATTTAGATTTTTTTTTGTGCAATATTGAGTTTATATCTCACAATTCTGGCCTTTTTTCTTGCAACTCTAAGTATAAATTTCACAATTCTGACCTTTTTTCTCACAATTTGAGTTTATATCTGACATTTCTTGCCTTTTTTCTTGCAATACTGAGTTTATATCTCACAATTCTGACTTTTTCTTGCAATTATTAGTTTATATATCACAATTCTGACTTTTTTCTCACAATACTGAGTTTTATATCTCACAATTCTAGCCTTTTTTTCTTCCAATTCTAAGTTTATATCACGATTCAGTTTTTTTTTTCTCACAAATCGGAGTTTGTATTTTACAATTCTAACCTTTTTTCTTGCAATACTGAGTTTGTATTTCACAATTCTGACTTTCTTCTTGCAATGCTGAGTTTAAATCTCACAATTTAGATTTTTTTTGTGCAATATTGAGACTATTCAGACTTTTTGCAATTCTGACTTTTGTCTCAAAATACTGTTTATATCACAATTCTGGCCTTTTTTTCTCACAAATTTGAATTTGTATTTTACAATTCTGACTTCTTTGCAATTCAGAGTTTATTTCTCACAATTCTGGCATTTTTCTTGCAATTCTAAGTATATATATCTCACAATTCTGGCCTTTTTTCTTGCAATACTGAGTTTACATCTCAGAATTCTGACTTTTTCTTGCAATTATTAGTTTATATCTCACAATTCTGGCCTTTTTTTTGCAATTCTAAGTATATATCTCACAATTCTGGCCTTTTTTCTTGCAATACTGAGTTTATATATCAGAATTCTGACTTTTTCTTGCAATTATTAGTTTATATCTCACAATTCTGAGTTTACATTTCACAATTCAGATTTTTTTTCACAATACTGAGTTTACATTTTACAATTCTGACTTTTTTCTTGAAATTCTGAGTTTATATCACAATTCAGTTTTTTTTCTCACAAATTTGACTTTTTTTCCTTGCAATTTTGAGGAAGAGTTAGAATTTTGAAATACTTTACAAGTGAATTGTGAGTTTATAATATTAACTGGAGATGTAATTGCAGTTCTCTGAAGTCAAAGTCAGAATTGTGAGATATAAAATAAGCTGGAGAGTCTGAACTAAGATAAAAACTTTTTCCAAGTCATTTTTTAAATTCTGTGTTGAATATCCATAATCTACTGCATTTAATTGTTTTCCTTTTACCAGGTCCCTGGTAAAAAAGCAAATACAAATGTATGCAAAAACATTTTCCTATGTCAGTGGAAAACACCCGGCCTCCTACTTGCATGCAAGGGTCACATTTACTACAGTGAAAGTTTCATGTTATCTCATTTCTCAGTCGATCCCATTTCCTTTGATTGTTTTCTTATTTCGAAAACGATACTGTGCTAAACGGCTGCATTGCTATCAAATCTGAACATGTTACCAAAGAATCGTTCAGCACAAACTGAGCACCTCCGAGGCCCAGAGACACAGGAAATGCAAAAGCCACTACTTGTGGCTGTCAGGAAAGATCTCAACTGATAGTCTGAATGTTGTTAAACTATGCTCACTTCCTCTTTGTGCTCTGCCCATTTGACTGCACCACAGAGCATTGAGCCTAAAGATCATGCAACGTTCATTGTTTGCTGCGTGAAGGTCAGTTAATGGTTTCCTTAATGAGTTGTGTTTAATGCAACTCGCTTCACATCACTTTATCAGTGCAATACCTTTTTGTCGGCTCTACCTGCAAACCTGTATTTCCTGTTCATGTCCTGCGTGTGGCATAAGCCACTTTCACTTTTTCAATGTGCAAATACAACAGATTTTTTAAAGAATGTTGTGTAACTCAAAGATAAGATCTGATGAATCAAAAGAGCTTTGTAAGACACTCACAGTAGTAACCAGTTTTCTTGCAGTTATCAACAAAACATTAGCAGAAGTAGCCAACAGAGGAAGTGCAGTCACTTCTGTGTTTAAATTTAAAGTTTTTTCTGTTTTAGCGTGATGCGGTTGTCAGTCAAACGGGCAGTTGTACTTTTACTAACGTTTTTCGGAGTTTACACGCTTACTAGGACTCTATATCAAGTGCTAACATGCCCTGGAAAGGTTCCCAGAACTCATATGCTATCGATAGTGGTTCGAAACTTGAACCAGACGCAGTACCGGTATAATCAGAACACACCGATGGTGTTTGTGGGCGGAGTTCCACGATCAGGGACCACCTTGATGCGTGTCATGCTAGACGCTCACCCTGACATTCGCTGCGGGGAGGAGACGCGGGTGATCCCCAGGATTCTGTCTTTGCGGCAGGGCTGGGGGAGGCACACGGAGGAGCGCTGGGCTCTGGAGGAAGAGGGAGTCAGTCAGGAGACGCTGGACGCCGCGACCACAGCCTTCCTGCTGGAGGTCATCGCACGGCATGGCGAACCTGCACCACTGCTGTGCAATAAAGACCCCTTTACACTCAAGAGTGCCGTTTATCTGTCACAGATTTTCCCCAAGTAAGATATCTCCTTTAATAGAGGTGCATTCTGGGATTTTATTATTTTGTTTTATTTTTTGCTTCTTAAAAGTATTTTACACTAAAGACAATTGTAGTACTTCTTAAAAATATATATATGTTTACACCAGCCAACATGGTTTCTTAAGAAAATTTAAAAAATCTAGTTGCTGATACAATCTAAAATTTGTTTTTATTTTGTATTTTATGTATAGGTTTATTTATTTATTTATTTTATATTTTACTTTAGTTTCTTTTATTTACTTATTTGTTGTTTATTAAAAAGTTTTACACAAAGACATTTTTTATTTGCTTATTAAAGTTTTACACAAAAACATTTTATTTATAAACAATTTACACTTATGTATTTTTTTCTCAAGAAAATGTAAAAATCAATACAATCTAAAATGTATTGTTTTATTATATTTTATTTTTATTTTTTACTTTATTTATTTTTTTTATTTGCTTAATAAAAATGTTTTACATGGAGTGAGTGCCTTCATTGGGGCCAACATAGCAAATCTAAAATTGATGATTTTATTTTATTTTATTTTTTATTTTTTACTTTATTTCATTTTATTTTATTTATCTTTTAGTTGCTTATTAAAAAGTTTTACACACAGACATTTGTAGTACTTTTAAAAAATAAGTTTACACATATTTATTTTACATGGAGTGAGTGCCATTATGGGGGCCAACATGCTTTCTCAAGAAAATGTAAAAATCAATACAATCTAAAATAGTTTTATTTATTTATTTTTTTAATGTTTTTTTTTTTTTTTTGCTTAATAAAAATGTTTTACACAAAGACGTTTGTAGTACTTCTAAAAAATATGTGCACACTTATTATATATTTTACATGAAGTGAGTGATATCATTGGGGCCAACATAGCAAATCTAGTTGCTGGTACAATCTAAAATTGATCTTTTTTTTTTTACTTTATTTCATTTTTTAGTTTATTTTATTATTTTTTTAGTTTATTTGCTTATTAAAAATGTTTAAACAAAGACATTTGTAAACACAAAGATAATGTAAAAATCTACTTGCTGATGCAATCTCAAATTGATGATTTGATTTGATTTCATATTATACTTTTATTTCAATATTACTTTGAGATTATATCAGTGTGTGTGTATATATATTTACAATATTTTTATGGTGAGCAGCACAACTATTTTAACATTGATACTAATAAACGTTTCTTAAGTAGTAAATCATATTAGAATAATTTCTGAATGATCATGTGACAATGAAGACGGCAGTAATGATGCTGAAAATTCAGCTTTGCATCACAGGAGTAAATTATGTTTCAAAATATATCACATTACAAACAGGTATTTCAAATAATATTTCACAATGTGAAAATTTTGTAATGTATTTTTCGATCACTTACAGATACAGATTTAATTCTCTTCAACTGGTAAAATGTCTAAAACAAATGCATTGTTTTGTGCTGCATAAAGCAATGCCAGCAAAATGTTTTTAATTTCCATCCTTTTTCATGATATTTTATTCATTCTGTCTCCTCATGCCATCATCTGTCCTTCCAGCTCTAAATTCCTGCTAATGCTCAGAGACGGCCGGGCATCTGTGCACTCTATGATCTCCAGACGCGTGACTATCGCCGGCTTCAACCTGTCCAGCTACAGGGACTGTCTGACTAAATGGAGCAATGCAATCGAAGCCATGCTTTCCCAGTGTTTGGTGGTAGGCCGGGGTCGCTGCATGACCGTCCGCTATGAGGATCTGGTGCTGCAGCCGCGAGCCACCATGCAGCGTGTGCTGCACTTTCTGAACTCGCCGTGGCACGAAGGAGTGCTTCACCACGAGGAGGCCATCGGACAGCCAGGAGGGGTATCACTGTCTCGGTAGGGCGAAATTACATTTTAGTTCACTTCTGTCATCATTTACACATCCTGGGTTTCTTTCTTCAGTAGAACATAAACAGTCGACACTACACATTGACTTCTGTAGTATTTTCTTCCATACTATGGAAGTCAATGACTACCACCACCAACTGTTTGGTTACCAACATTCTACAGAATATCTTCTTTTGTGTTCAACAGCTAAAAGAGAGTCATACAGTTTTGGCACAACTTGAGGGGGATTAAATGATGAAAGTATTTTTGGTGAACTATCTCTCTAATGTTTTGGGTCCAGGCCTTCTACCATTTCCTGACAATCCTCGCTTTTCACTTTTTTTTTAAAGAATCGAACGCTCCACGGATCAGGTGATCAAACCAGTTAACCTGGAAGCCCTCTCACGCTGGGTAGGCCACATCCCAGCAGATGTCCAGGACGACATAGAGAACATCGCGCCAATGCTGCGCAGGCTAGGTTACAACCCCAAAGCCAATCCACCAGACTATGGTCAAGCGGATCCGGAAGTGATCAATAATACTCAAAGGGTATATCTGAACACAGAATATGACATACAATATGCATTTCAAGTCGCTAGTTATTGAGTCATAATTTCTAGTTTTCTGTCTTTCCAGGTACAGAGAGGAGACTTTAAAACTCCCACGAATCTGAAAAGACAGGTACAAGTGAGTGCATGCTTTTAAGTTTTTAAAGCCTAGTGTATCATGTTTGATACACATACGGTGCCGTGCGAAAGTATTCATACTCCTTCGGTTTTTCCACATTTTGTTATGTTGCTGCCTTATGTTAAACTGCTTTGAAAATGACTTTTTTTCCCACATCAATCTACACTCCATACACTATAATGGCAAAGCAAAAAAACAGGGTTTTAACATCTTTGCAAATGTATTTAAAATAAAATACTTAAACGATTCCATTGAATAAACACTTATTTCGGACAGTTGAAATTTAGCTCAGGAGCATTCATATTGCTTGTAGATGTTACTACACTTTAAGTGAAGTTAACTTGTGGCAAATTCAATTGAACGGGTATGATTTTGAAGGGCAGACACATCTAAAAGGTCTAACAGCTGAAAATGCATATCAGAGCAAAAACCAAGCCCTGAGGTTAAAAAAAACTGCCTGTAGGGCTCAGAGACAGGATTGCATCAAGCCACACATCTGGGGAAGAGTTCAGAAAAAAATCCTTCTGCAGTGAAGGTTCACAGAAGCATGTAGACTCCGTTACCCCTAATGGAAGAAGAAACAACCAGGACTCTTCGTAGAGCTGGCCTCCTGGCCAAACTGAGCAATCGATAGAGAAGGGCTTTGGTAAGACTGGTGACCAAGAACCACGATCATATGTGGAGAAATCTACAGAAGGACAAATATCACTGCAACACTCCACCAATCCAGTCTTTATGGTGGTGTGGCCAAACTCAATCCTATCCTCAGTAAAGACACATTAAAACAGGCATCATCCCCAAAAAGACTTGAGGCTGTGAAGGTGCTTTAACTAATATGAGTTAAGGGTATGAATACTGTGGCCGGGCGGGGAACAGCACGACAAGACAAGACTTTTAGTTGAGCCCCGGAGGGTGAGTTTATTGAACAGACTTAAGTGAAACGGTGAAGTGGCAGGTGAATGTGCGTCGGTGCTCCGTGAGAGGTGAAGTCCTTGTCGTGCAGAATTCCCCAGGAAGGTGCAAGCAAACGGGTAGGTGCTTGAAGGTGAGTTCGCGGTGGTGGCGGTGTCCAGAAGTGACGGTGGCCAATCGTTCACGGCGAATCTGTAGGGGGAAATGAGAGCAGAGAGCAGGTAAGCTTCAACCTCATCGGAGATAGTTTCTCAGTGATCTGTGGTGAGCAACCGGCTTTTGTAGGGGCGGCGTCCGTGAACGATTGGTCCGTGGTGATGAGGTCCAGGTGTTTGGCGTGAGTTGCCAGGGCGACGCTGATTGTGCCTCGGGACTCCCGCCACACTCCCCCCCCCAAGCGACGTCCTGGTCCTGGTGGCAGAAACAAAAGGGGAGACAGGGGGTGGGAGGGGAATGACCCCTGACAGACCTGCATACGCTGCCCAAGACCGAGAGAGTCCGTCAGCGTTGGAGTTGCTGGATCCGGCCCGGTGGCGCACATCGAAGTGGAAGTCCTGGAGCGAGAGGAACCACCTCGTGACCCGGGCGTTAGTGTCTTTGGCCCGGGCCATCCACTGTAGCGGTGCATGATCTGTAAACAGTGTAAAATGTCGACCTAATAAATAGTACCTCAGCTCCAGGACTGCCCACTTGATGGCGAGAGCTTCTTTCTCTACCGCGGCGTAGTTGCGCTCGGCCTTGGACAGCTTCCGGCTGATGTACACAATCGGATGCTCCTCTCCCTCCTGGACCTGGGAGAGCACGGCCCCCAATCCCGTGTCGGAGGCATCCGTTTGGAGCAGGAAGGGACAGTTGAAGTCTGGGGCACGCAGGACGGGCTCGGTGGTCAGGGCCTCCTTGATGCGCCGGAAGGCCTCCTCGGTTTCCCCAGACCAACGGATCCGCTCTGGCTGTCCCTTCCTGGTCAGGTCTGTCAGAGGGGCGGCTATAGAGGAAAAGCCGGGGATAAAGCACCGATAATAACCCGCCAACCCCAAGAAGGCACGTACCTGCGACTTGGTGGATGGCTTAGGGGCATCCATAATGGCTTTGACCTTGTCCTCCTGAGGCCGGATGAGTCCTCTTCCCACTTTGAAGCCGAGGTACCTGCCTTCGTTCATGGCTAGGTGGCATTTGCGGGGGTTGGCGGTTAGTCCAGCCCGGCGAAGCTCCAACAGCACCCTGCGCAGCCGCTCCAGGTGGTCTTCCCACGCCTCCGAGTGGATGACCACGTCGTCGAGGTACGCTGCGGCATAGGCCTGATGGGGACGGAGGATTACATCCATTAGTCGTTGAAAGGTGGCGGGGGCCCCATGCAGGCCAAAGGGGAGAACTCGGTACTGCCAGTGCCCCGAGGGCGTCGAGAAGGCCGTTTTGGGCTTGGCGTCGGCCGAGAGGGGGACTTGCCAGTAGCCTTTGGTGAGGTCGAGTGTTGTGATGTACCGAGCCCTCCCCAACCGTTCCAGGAGCTCATCCACTCGGGGCATGGGGTAGCTGTCAAAGTCGGAGATGTCGTTTAGGCGTCGGTAGTCATTACAGAACCTCAGGGTGCCGTCGGGCTTCGGGACCAGGACAATCGGGCTGGACCACGGGCTCCGTGATGGTTCTATTACCCCCAGCTTGAGCATCTTTTGGACTTCCGCCTCTATAGCCTGCCGGCGGGCCTCTGGGACTCGGTAGGGCCGTTGCCGGACGAGGACGCCCGGAGGGGTGCAGATGTCGTGGCTTAGGACATTAGTCTGGCCGGGGCTGTCGGAGAAGACGTCCAGGAACTGACCGACCAGGTGCCGCAGCTCCGTCTTCTGTGTGGCTGACAGGTTGGGATTGACATCTACAACCGCGGGATCTTGGGAGGCGAGGGCGGCGAGCTGGTCCCGGTCCCCGATCCACTTCTTCAACAGGTTAACGTGATATAATTGGTTTACTCTTCTTCGGCCGGGTTGTTTTACCCGGTAGTTAACTGGGCCCACTCGCTCCTCAACCGTGTAGGGCCCCTGCCACTGGGCCAAGAACTTGCAGGCTGCGTTGGGGACCAGGACCATCACCCTATCTCCAGGTTGGAACTCCCGCGGTTGGGCCGCCCGGTTGTAGAGACGTTGCTGGGCCTGTTGGGATTTCACCAGGTGTTCCCGGACTAACGGCATGACCCGGTCGATCTTCTCCCGCATGTCTCGGACGTGCTCGACGACGGTCCGGTAGACTGCCGGCTGCTGCTCCCAGGCTTCTCGGGCTACGTCGAGGAGGCCACGGGGTTGCCGGCCGAAGAGGAGTTCGAAGGGAGTGAACCCTGTGGAGGCCTGTGGTACCTCCCGGATGCCGAACAGCACATAAGGCAAGAGCAGATCCCAGTCCTTTTTGTCTTCGGCGGCCACCCGTCGCAACATCTGTTTTAAGGTCTGGTTGAACCTCTCGACGAGCCCGTCGGTCTGGGGGTGGTAGACCGAGGTCCTCACTTGCTTTACCTTCAGCAGCCGGCAGAGGTCAGCCATTAGCCGGGACATAAAGGGGGTTCCCTGGTCGGTCAGTATCTCCGACGGTAGACCCACCCGGCTGGAGAGCAGGAACAGCTCGCGAGCGATGGCTTTGGCGGTGGCTTGGCGGAGGGGGACTGCTTCTGGGTACCGGGTGGCGTAGTCCACGATAACGAGGATGTGCTCGTGTCCCCGGCCAGACCTCGGCAACGGCCCCACGATGTCCATCCCGATTCGCTCAAAGGGCACCCCGATGATGGGTAATGGAATCAGCGGGCTGGGGGGAGGTTTTCTGGGTGACGTGCGCTGGCACGTAGGGCAGGCCTGGCAAAACCTCCTGACCTCGGCCTCCAGGCCGGGCCAGTGGAATCGATCCCGAATCCGTTGCGTCGTGTTTTGGGCTCCCAGGTGACCAGCCATGGGGTGCGAATGTGCCAACTCTAGGACCAGCTCCGTCTTGGTCTTTGGGACGACCAGCAGGTGTTTGACCTCCCCCCGTCGCTCCGCGACGCAGTATAGCAGACCGTTCTGGACGACGAAATATGGGAGAGGGTGAGGTGCCGGGAGGACTTCCTTTCCCTCCAGGATGCGGACCTGTCGCCAACAGTGCTTCAGCCGGTCGTCCTCCTTCTGGGCGCGGCCAAAGTCTCCCCCGCCCGTAACCTGCCGGAAGACATCATGGAAGAGGTTAGTATTACGGGAGGGGGACTCACCATCTCTCCCACTGTCGGTTGTCAACAGGTTGGTATGGCCTCGAGATCCCCGCGACGGCGGCCGATGCTGGTGGTGCCGAGGACGAGGGGACCGGGCAGCTTCGGCGAGGGCAGCCTCCAACCCCGGCCAGTCGCGCCCCAACAGCAATGGGACCGGCAGGTCGCTTACGACTCCGACTTCCAGGGTCCAGGCTTTTCCATCCCTACGAAAGGTAAGTAGACTTGTAGGTACCTGACGGGTGTCACCGTGGACACACGTGATAGGCATCGTTGACTTGGGGGCTGGCCGGGGTTCTAGGGGTCCGGGCCTGGCGAGGGAGACTGAACTTCCGGAGTCGAGGAGGGCCCGATACCGTCGTCCTCGAATCATGACGAAGGTCGTGGGGGCTCCTGGTGGCGTTTCCCGGTGCACCACGCAGCCGGTCATCCAGGCTTTGGGGGTCGGTGATGGTGGATCGGTGGGCATTGGCTCGTCGCGGGGACTGGGCGGTCTGTATACTGCGCGGGGGTGCGCCTCTGGCGTGCGTCGCTCCTGGTTCACCCTCCGGGGGAAAGGCGGCGCTCGCTCCCCGGCCTCCCGGTGGAAGGCTGCGTCCGCCAGCTCCACGGCGTCAACCAGCTCGGCTAGAGTTCTTGGACCCTTCAACCCGGCCGCCTGCTTCATTGAACGCGGTAGCGCTCTCAGCACCCGGTCGACTACTACTTTCTCGACTACCTGGGCCGGAGATGGCGAGTTCTCTAGTAACCAATGCTCTGCTAACCGCATCAGATCGGCTATTTGAGCGCGAATTGGCAACCGTGCTTTAAACTCCCAGTCATGAAAACGCTGTGCAGCCGCAACGGCTGAAAGCCCCAAACGCCCTAAAATTTCTCTCTTTAATTCACTATAGTTATTTTGTGCTGCTGCTGGCAATGAAAAATACGCCCGTTGGGCCTCACCAGAAAGCAGCGGTGCCAATATCTCCGCCCAAATTCCTCTCGCCCAACCCTCTGTGCGAGCGACAGACTCAAACATTTTGAGGTAAGCCTCAATATCATCATCTGCGGTCAGTTTAGGTAGTAGTCGAGCGGCGGCGGCGCGGGGGTCCGGCAGCGGGACGGTGTGAGCAGCCGGGGCACGTAGTTCTGCCAAATATCCTTGAATCTGTCCATGTTGCTCCGTCAACAGTTCAAAGCATTGCTGCTGGCGGACGCTAACCTCGGTGAGTTGTTTGACCAGTTCTTCCATGATCTCGGGGAGCGGCGCGCCCTGAAAAAAACAGAACCGGAAGTGAATGGGGGCAAGATGGCGGTGTAAACAAACAGTGAGTCTTGCTCGTCGGTGTTCTCAGGCCCGGAAACTTGCCCGCATTCTCCACCACCTTGTGGCCGGGCGGGGAACAGCACGACAAGACAAGACTTTTAGTTGAGCCCCGGAGGGTGAGTTTATTGAACAGACTTAAGTGAAACGGTGAAGTGGCAGGTGAATGTGCGTCGGTGCTCCGTGAGAGGTGAAGTCCTTGTCGTGCAGAATTCCCCAGGAAGGTGCAAGCAAACGGGTAGGTGCTTGAAGGTGAGTTCGCGGTGGTGGCGGTGTCCAGAAGTGACGGTGGCCAATCGTTCACGGCGAATCTGTAGGGGGAAATGAGAGCAGAGAGCAGGTAAGCTTCAACCTCATCGGAGATAGTTTCTCAGTGATCTGTGGTGAGCAACCGGCTTTTGTAGGGGCGGCGTCCGTGAACGATTGGTCCGTGGTGATGAGGTCCAGGTGTTTGGCGTGAGTTGCCAGGGCGACGCTGATTGTGCCTCGGGACTCCCGCCACACTACTTATCCAATATACTTATTTCAGTTTTTTTCATTTTTAATACATTTATGAAGTTGTGACAGTTCTGTTTTTGTTTTGTTTTTATTGTGTATAGAGTGTAGATTGATGTGGAAAAAGGGTTATTTAAAGCAGTTTAACATACGGCAGCAACATAACAACACGATCAAACTTTGGTGAAAAAAAAAAACGGTTGTACACAATCTGCTACATGCCTGCTGTCATCTGATTGAAAGTTTAGCAAGTAACAGGTCTTTTCTAAAAACCTCCACCTAAAGGTTGTGGTACACAAGTGTTTTAGCTGTGAAATAGTAAACATAAGTATAACTTTTCTACTGTTTGTAATATTTTTAAGAGAGTAATTGTTATACTTTGAGAAAAGACAGTAAACATTTAAAAATAAAAATGTATTTAAAGGTTTCTTCCTCTATTTTGAATTACACACTGCATTTTTTAGTGTTTTAGGATCGAGGAAAATGTCTATAATTTTCACAGAAAATGTACTGGTGCTTTTCTGCCAGAATATTATTAATTTTATGTCTTTTTGGCCATGTAAGTATCAGCAACTGCACCAAATTGCATATTTTTGCTCAGTTTGGGCCTCTGAATAAAACAGAGGTGTTTGTTCATCAATTATGAGCTCCATGTTCTTCTATATCATACTATATGAGCTTTAAAATCCTGATGTATCAAAAATGATACTCAACAAAAAGCAAATATGCACAATTTTGGAAATATTTTGTCTAAAAGTTAAATAAATTATTTTTTTTTTTTTCTGACTATTATTTTATATGTCAGGCTTTACAGGGTTAAACATACTTTTGACCGAAAATTTTAAAACACTGAAATGTCTGAATTTAATTGAGTTTGATGAAAAAATTCGAAGCAAGCATCATTTATGAAAGAAAGACAGCACAAGCACATATTTCAAGCTAAACAAATAGATTTTTAAAAATAATATTTAAGATTTAATGTGATTTAATGTATTTTCTGGTTGTCAAATGTTAGTAGAACATGTTAACATGAACTAGGAGCCATTTAGAAAACTGCACTGCAAAAAAATCCTTTTCTGACTTAGATTTTTTGTCTTGTTTCCAACTAAAAAATAAAAAAAATCTTAAATCAAAAAGAATATTCTAGACAAGTAAAAATTATTGTCTTGTTTTCAGAAAAAAGACAATACAAGGGAAAAGGGGAATTTTTTCCTGAAATAAGCAAAATAATGTGCCAATAGGGTAAGCAAAATAATCTTGTTTTCTGCTTGAAATAAGACTATTTTGCCTACTCCGGTGGTTGATTATTTTGCTTGTTTTAGGCAAAAACTCTTTTGACTTTTTTCCTGAAAACAATAAGTTTTGCTTGTCTACAAAATCCTTCTTAATTTAAGAATTTTTAAATATTTTGGCTGGAAACAAGACAAAAAAAATCTAAGAAACGCATTTTTGAAGTGTAGAAAATTTAGAAATGTATTTATTTGTAGATGCCACTTGATTTGGTGTTTTGTTATCTATTGAAATGCCAATAATAAATAATGAAATGCCATTCTATGTCCCAATACTTTCTGTGGGCCATTGTGTGACTATATACTATGATTATAAGCTGTATATGTCTTTTCACATAAACTATAAACTATATACATTTTTAAAACATTTCTTGTTTTGACAGGAATCTCCAAAGATTTCTAAAGGAGGTAAAAAGTGAATAGAGTCTTACATCGGTTGCAGTATGTGCTCAGGTTCAGTGTTGGATACCTTCACCTCACCACCATTTTGTGCCATACACCGCGAAGGCCTTTCACAGGATACAGAGCAACCTGAGACGGAAATGAGGAGCATCATTATTATGCAATAGCTGTGGTTAGCCTACATGGTGGTCTGATTTTGACTTGCCAGAATGCATTATAATAATTAGGTGACTAAATTCTATTATGTACCAAAATGCTGTAATGCAATAGACTGATGTCAAAGAAACAAGTCACAAAAAGGACATTGGACAGACATCAACATTTTTACTTCCTGATGCACTCAGAAGAGTATTGTTTACTTTATCAAACAAAGCTGACCATAATTCAATTACACTGGACTTCCTGAACATTGCAGTTTATTTATGTCTTGTTTTGGGAAATGAGAAGAGTGTGACGTAGCGCTTGGTGTCGCACTGAGTGCTGTTGCTAAGTGCCTGCGTGCATTTTCCTGACCTAGTTATTAAATGGAGCCATTCTGCTTTTCCTACTGCCAAAACGCCGTGTTTTCCTTCGGTGTTTCCGAAAATGCATTTATTTGTCAATAAAAATAATCATACAAAACGGGAAATGTGCTTTTTGAATCCTATTTGTGTCATTATTTTGATCTCGAAACATTGATAAGAGCCAACCCTGTTTAGTGCATCATATCACTCCGCCAGTCCCCAAACCCCCACGATCAAGCCAAACAAACATGTATATCTGTTTAACGTTTACAGAACGAATTTATAAAATGCGTCTTTGCATATCTTAAACATAAGACCTATATTTTTGCTTCCCACAAAACCAGATTTTCAACTTGAATGTCTGCCATCGTGTAAATAGTGCGCTGGGCGTAGCGGCGGAAGGATACAGTCCGGTCTGTATAAATACCCGGACCTTTTGTTTTGAGCCGTTACATTCGCTCCCGAGACGAGAGAAGAGAGACTCACGCATTCCGTACTCTTCAAGGAAAGAACATTTGTTTGTAAGTATGATGTAAAATATATATAAACGACCCTGGATATATCGCTACTTAAAAGCAACAGTGTTTTATTTGACTTGAAGGGTTTAGGGAGTTATATAAACGTGTATTTTTGAATGGGCTAACGCGTTAGCTTTTATGCTAGCCGGCCTAGTTGTATCTGAGGATCAAAATTATTCTTTTTGGTAACTTAATGTGGATTAATATTAAAATACTATACAGCGAAGTGTTTCATGTATGTTTTTTTGCACGTTTGTTAGTTTTGCGGCTAACGTTAATTATACCGCGAAACGGCTCGGTGAGGTCGTGAATCTCAATTCATCTGCGTATTTTTTTTCAACAGCGTCTGGGTGAACGTTAAACATTTACCTGATCGAAAAATAACTAATTACTCATGTGTGTGTTTATTAATGTTTGTTCCCGTTGTTATTGTTTTCTGGCCATTTTCTGTGGTAAAACGTCGCCATTTTGTTTTCAATCGCCCGTTTGTTACGCCCTGCCTCACAGCTGTGTCAGCTTTTGTGATGGCGTTTGCTCCTACCTTGTTTTGTTTTCGCTTTCTTTTATGATGAGGAAGTTTCTAGAGAATTCTTGGCCTGGTCTAACAATACTAAACGAACCTGTATTCACCGTTTTAGGTTTTTCACGAATGCAGCACATATGTTGACGTTAATCCGTTTAAACGTCTTTGTTTTTCTAGCGTAAAGATGCAGATATTTGTGAAGACGCTGACTGGCAAGACCATCACTCTTGAGGTTGAGCCCAGCGACACCATTGAGAATGTGAAGGCTAAAATCCAGGATAAGGAGGGCATTCCTCCTGACCAGCAGCGTCTGATCTTTGCCGGCAAACAGTTGGAAGATGGCCGCACCCTCTCTGACTACAACATCCAGAAGGAATCCACCCTCCATCTTGTCCTTCGTCTGAGAGGTGGAATGCAGATCTTTGTCAAGACGCTGACTGGCAAGACCATCACCCTCGAGGTTGAGCCCAGCGACACCATTGAGAATGTGAAGGCTAAGATCCAGGATAAGGAGGGCATTCCTCCAGATCAGCAGCGACTGATCTTTGCCGGCAAACAGTTGGAAGATGGACGCACCCTGTCCGACTACAACATCCAGAAAGAGTCCACCCTCCACCTGGTGCTCCGCCTCAGGGGAGGCATGCAGATTTTCGTCAAGACGCTGACTGGCAAGACCATCACTCTTGAGGTTGAGCCCAGCGACACCATTGAGAATGTGAAGGCTAAAATCCAAGACAAGGAAGGCATTCCTCCTGACCAGCAGCGTCTGATCTTTGCCGGAAAGCAGTTGGAAGATGGACGCACCCTGTCCGACTACAACATCCAGAAAGAGTCCACCCTCCACCTGGTCCTCCGCCTCAGGGGAGGCATGCAGATCTTCGTGAAGACCTTGACTGGTAAAACAATCACTCTTGAGGTGGAACCAAGTGACACTATTGAGAATGTCAAGGCTAAGATCCAAGACAAGGAGGGCATTCCTCCTGACCAGCAGCGTCTGATCTTCGCTGGCAAGCAGCTGGAAGATGGACGCACGCTGTCCGACTACAACATCCAAAAGGAGTCCACTCTCCATCTTGTCCTGCGTCTGAGAGGTGGAATGCAGATCTTCGTCAAGACGCTGACTGGCAAGACCATCACCCTCGAGGTTGAGCCAAGCGACACCATTGAGAACGTCAAGGCCAAGATCCAGGACAAGGAAGGCATTCCTCCTGACCAGCAGCGTCTGATCTTCGCAGGCAAGCAGCTGGAAGACGGACGCACCCTGTCCGACTACAACATCCAAAAGGAGTCCACTCTCCATCTTGTCCTGCGTCTGAGAGGTGGTATGCAGATCTTCGTCAAGACGCTGACTGGTAAAACCATCACTCTTGAGGTGGAACCAAGTGACACCATTGAGAACGTCAAAGCTAAAATCCAAGACAAAGAGGGCATTCCTCCTGACCAGCAGCGTCTGATCTTCGCCGGTAAGCAGCTGGAAGATGGACGCACGCTGTCCGACTACAACATCCAAAAGGAGTCCACTCTCCATCTTGTCCTGCGTCTGAGAGGTGGAATGCAGATCTTCGTCAAGACGCTGACTGGCAAGACCATCACCCTCGAGGTTGAGCCAAGCGACACCATTGAGAACGTCAAGGCCAAGATCCAGGACAAGGAAGGCATTCCTCCTGACCAGCAGCGTCTGATCTTCGCAGGCAAGCAGCTGGAAGACGGACGCACCCTGTCCGACTACAACATCCAGAAGGAGTCCACCCTCCATCTCGTCCTGCGTCTTCGTGGGGGCAATTAATTTGCTTATATTAATGTATTCTTGAAATATAAGTCTTGAAAGATATTCAGACCAATTCCAATTTCCTTTGTTCCTCTTAATCATTCAATAAAGTTCTGGCATTCCTGATTCTTGTTTCCTGCCTCATCTCTGAAATCAGTCACAGAATTCTTACTCTAACATGCATTTTCAACACTTGAGTTTCAATGTTTACATTTCAGAGACTATTAAATATTGATTTACAGGCATGTAAATGTTTAATGGTTTTAAAACCTAGTTTAATTTGAACTTTTAAGATAAATATTTGTCTCTAAGTATTTAATTTGGTTACATTTCAATAAGTTTTGTTGCATAAAAGTCAACATTTAAAATCTAAAACCCAATTTAAAGTGACTTACTGTCTGGAAGCAATGCTAATATTTTTCTAAACTAAAATGTTTTAAAAGACCGTATGTATATTTAATTTGCTTATGAATTTGGCAAAAAGTTGCAAAAGCAGCAAGAAACATTCATATTCAATTTAACTAGGAAAACAAGTTTTATTTACATCAAAATTGTTACTGGGATTTTGCTGTCATAAAACATTTGTCAGGTTGCAGTTTTTAAACAAGCCACTAGATGTCACCCCAGGTTTGTGAAAAGGTTGCAGCAGTTGTGACCCCTTTCAATGCTCTTAATTTTGTGGTGTGCTTTCTTGTAAACATCATCTGTCTGACCCTTAATTCAAGGTGTTCTGATAGGTGATGATAAAGCACAGTAAATGCAGGTTCCCTAAGAATTAATCCTTTTCCTATGCAGATGGTCTTTTAAGTACTTACGTAATCTGGGTAAAACTATGTTCAGCCTTTAGAGAAGCTGAGAAATGTCTATTTTGCACAAAAGATCACCCATTTTTCTAGCGCTAGGGTTGGGAATAGATAATTTACTGGTCAAATTCTGTCAAGTGAGAGTAAATAAACTTGTCTAGCACTAGACTGTTTTACACTGTTCAGTCAGTTTCTTCTGGTATCAGATGCTTTCATTATAATCAGCACTAACTAAAGATGGTGCGTCTTGAGCAAGTTATGTTGAGTTGTGTATTGCTTAACAATACAAAGCAACCTTTGTGTTAGGAATCAATGCAACCAATAGACCACTGTCACCAATGAATTCTGCCACTGAGGTCCAGCTGCGTAGACGTTTTTGTTTACAAAATCGCATGGAATTGGTCCAGCCGGGTCTGAGTTTTTGTCTGCGTTTATTTGATCCAAAGTACAGCAAAAACAGTATTTTGAAATATTTTTACTATTTAAAATAACTTTTCTATTTGAATATATTTTAAAATGTAATTTATTCCTGTAATTTCAAAGCTGAATTTTTAGCATCATTACTTGGTCACATGATCCTCCAGAAATCATTCTAATATTCTAATTTGCTGCTCAAAAAAACATTTATTATTATTAATATTATGTTGAAAACAGCTGAGTAGATTTTTTTCTGGTTTCTTTGATAAATAGAAAGTCCAGAAGAACAGCATTTATCTGAAGTAGAAATCTTTTGTAACTTTACAATTGTCTTTACCATCGCTTTTGATCAATTTAAAGCATTCTTGTTTAAAAAAAAAAAGTATTATTTCTATAATTTCTTTCTCCCAAAAAATTATACTGACTCCAAGCTTTTGAATGGTGAAATGTTACAACAGCTTCTTATTTTAGATAAATATTGATCTTTGGATCTTTTTATTAAAGAATCCTAAAAAAAATTTACTCAGCGGTTTTATATATTGATGATAATAATTAAAAATGTTTCTTGAACAGTAAATCTACATATTAGAATGGTTTCTGAAGGATCATGTGACAATAAAGACTGATGTAATGATGCTGAAAATTTAGCTTTGATCTCAGGAATAAATTATATTTTAAAATATACAGTATTTAAATTGAAAACAGTTTTTTTAAATAGTAAAACTATTTCTGCTTTTGCTCTGCTTTGGATCAAATAAATGCAGGTTTGGTGAGCAGAAGAGGCTTTTTTAAAAACGTTAAAAATCTTACTAAGAACGTTTGACTGGTCGTGTAAAATGTCAAATTCATCTAGTTTGAAATGATTTTAACCTGCTGTGCTGAGATTAATGGGCCTTTTAATTAAAACATTTAAATGGACTTGCCTAATAAGTTGATATTATAGTGTGACTAGAATCAAATTTTCTAAATTTAACACGGTTGGCATATAAGGTTATTTAAATAATTACATTTATACACTAGCTCTTTGCTGCATCAGAGTGTCATGTGTTTTCAAAATGAAAGAACATCTTTCGTGCTTTTCACTCAGACAAATTTTACCAGCAAATATCATATAATTTGTGGCTTATCAGATTTGTCATGCCCTTAAAGGCCCAAAATGTTTTTGCTTGTTTCCTTCATAGGTTTCCAGTCTGGATTCGTCATGGATTTGAAATCAGAAATCACATGAATGCCCTCATCTTTTGATGTCTTTTTGCCTTCACCCTGATTGCCATTTCATATAAAATGTCTAACAGGGTGATGGTTTTGGCTTATTGTATTAGAGGAAGGATTCACTGAGATAAGATTTGCTCTGGCACTCCAAGAGAATCCTGATCTTACATAAGCAACTGAACATGACACTCCTATGAAGTGTGATGTAAGTCAACCTTCTTGTTTAGAATGTTCTATTGTTGTTAGCACAGCTACTGGCGTTCATTGTTTCTATTGCTTAAGGTGGAATTTTAATTAAGCAGTCTTGATATTATAGTGTTAAAAAAAAGCATAATTAAGGTCTTAAAAGGGTCACCACACTCAGTCCTGGAGGGCTGGTGTCCTACAGAGTTTAGGTCCAACCCTAATCAAACACACCTACTAATAACCAGCTAATCAAGGTCTTACTAGGAATACTTAAAACTTCCAGGCAGGTGTGTTGAGGCAAGTTGAAGCCTAACTCTGCAGGACACTGGCCATCCAGGATCAAGTTTGGTGACCCCTGGGTTAATGTGTGGTCCATATACTCTGTACATGTTTTACTCACCCTCTTTAAATATATTCACCACCAGTCAAACAGTAAGATTTTTAATGTTTTTTAAAGGAGTCTCTCCTGCTCACCAAGCCTGCATTCATTTGATCCAAAGTACAGAAATATTTTTACTATTTAAAATAACTGCTTTCTATTTGAATATATTTTAAAATGTAATTTATTTCTGAGAACAAAGCTGAATTTTCAGCATCATTACTCCAGTTTTCAGTGTCACATGATCCAAAGAAACTTGTTTTATTTTTATTACTGTAATCAATATTTAAAACAGTAGTGATTTTTTTTTAAAGTACATTCTTTGATGAATAGAAAGATCAAAATATTAGCATTTATCTTAAAACGCTTTTGTAACACACTTTATAGTAGGCTATACCATTTAAGAACTGGGAGTCAGCATAATTTTTATTTTTTGCTTTTATTTAGCAAGGATGCTTTAAATTGATCAAAAGTGATGATAAAAACATTTATAATGTTGCAAAAGTTTTCTATTTCAGATACAATGCTGTTCTTCTGAACTTTCTATTCATCAAAGAAACTTGAAAAAATCCACTCAGCTGTTTTAGTAATAATAATAATGAATGTTTTTTGAGCTTTGAAATTCAGCTTTGAAATCACAGAAATAAATTACATTTTAAAATATATTCAAAGAGAAAACAGTTATTTTAAATAGTAAAATTATTTCAAATTTGTACTGTTTTTACTGTAATTTAGATTAAATAAATGCAAGCTTGGCGAGCAGGAGAGATCTCTTTAAAAAAAAAAAAAACATTAAAAATCTTACTGTTCAAAAACTTTTTACTGGTAGTGTATATCCCTGAATATGACCAATGAGATTAAAACTGTATTTTTGTGCTTATTTTCATGTTGAAATAGTATGTTTGAAATGTAGGCTATGTTTTTCACTCTGAAATCTGTGAAAAGTGCCAAACCATTGTATGGTTACATGAAAAAGTAAAATAGCTGTGTCACAGCAGGCTTCATAGATAAGCCATCGTGTTACATATGCGTTATCAGTGGCAAATACTTATCCAATAAAGATACAATAACACTTATCGTGTTCTTCCAGCAGCTCTGTTTGATCATTTATCATGTCGCTTTGACATTTATACGCCATGTTTTTAACGATAGCTTAACAGTACAAATATAAACCGTGATAAAAAAACAAACAAACAAACAAACAGAATAAAATGCTTTTGCTTCAGAACTTTTATTTTGGACATCAAGTTGTTTTAAATTTAAAGTCCAAATATGTTTTGGGGCCAAATAAATATAGAAATTAGTGAATTCGTGTTTCATCAGATTTACTAAAATAGTCTTTTATTCTTCATGGTGGGAGGCGTGTGTGACTACATTACCCATAAGTCTCTGGTTTATAGGCGGCGCATGAAGCATCGTAAACATGGTAATCAAACAGCAAGAGCGTTATAAAACCTGCTGGATTAGAAAGCCGGACTTTAACATCACTCACAGCTGCAATGTACATGATCATAAAGTCAGCAGAGCATTAATAACTCAATGGCCTGAGTTTTATGGCTTTATCTCGCATGACTGATAGTTTGTTCAACCGTCCGGACTCACTCGCGCTTTGAGTTCACTGAAGAAAGAAATCACTTTCCAGAAGAAATCACTTTAATGTTATTAAAGCTTCGCGTTTGTTTGTGAAGCGAACTGTGCGAAAATAAGGATGGCCGTGTCTAAATCTACGTTATCGATCGTTTTTATAGTTCTGGGAGGCTTGGCGGTTTTATTCGGGACTGTGCTGGTGTTTGTCGGACCTATTATAATAGACGATCAAATAGTGAAGGTAAGTCATACATCTGACAGGTACACTAAAAGCTTTATAATTATCTATTTTTGCATTTTTAAATAACGTAGAGTTACAAAAACACGTGGTTTAGTGTCAAAAAGCTTTGAACGGAGCTCGATATGTCTTTCTGTAGTTGCCTTGTACGTTTAAAACGACCAACAATACAATAATAACAGTTATTTAATCAATTGCTTTACGCTATTACAGTATATTAATGAAAGGCGTTATAATATAGTTTACATGGTTGTGGTAGTCGTATGTTGTCAAACCTGTTTTTAATCAATGACATTGTCACTCTGAAAATGGCACTTTGTTTTGTTTTTAATTTATTGTTTTGAATTTCTGAATTATGTATCGTTTTGTAAATGGTATTTCAGAGGTGTACTCTTGTATTTTACCTCAGTGTCACTTGCAAATCTTACTTTGTGTAATATATAATATAATAATGTGTTTTTGAGCAGAAAGTAAGCATGCATATTGGAATTATTTCTGATAGACCATGTGACACTGACTATGCTTAAAATTCAGCTTTGCATCACAGAAATAAATTACATTTTAAAATATATTAAAATATCTCACAATTTCACAGTATTGCAGTTTTTACTGTAACTTGATCAAATAAAAGGCACCTTAATGAGCATAAGAGGCTTCTTGTGGAAAACATTCAAACTGAGATCAAATTTCTGTATATCTGTAAGAGAAAGAGTATGTTTAAGGTACTTCTATTTTATTTTATTTTATTCCATGGTGTCCCTCAATAAGTCATAAATCTGCATTTAATAATTAAGTAAACGTAAAAATGTTTAACAGCTTTTCACACTTTGGCCACTAACTGTATTCACGTCATATCTTCACAGAATGTACAGATTAACCCGAACAATGGACTCTCCTACACTATGTGGAAGGACATCCCGGTTCCCTTCTTTATGTCTGTATATTTCTTTCATATTGTCAATCCTAATGAAATCCTAAAAGGAGAAAAGCCCACGGTGGTACAGAGGGGGCCGTATGTGTACCGGTAAGCATTGTGTTCCCTTCTTTTTCTGTAAAACTACTTTAAACCAGACAGTATGTGTTTTAAAAAGTTCAGTATGAATCACTTGCTTAGACTTGAGTGGACATATCCCGTTTGTGGATGTTCAGACTTGTATGCCTTATGACACAGAAATTAATAGTTGGTTAGCCTGCATGCTCTTGGACAGGTGTGCATGTGCCAAAATGAATCTGAAAGTATTCCTTTTGTCCATATAACTTGCCCTAACTTTATGTAATATAACGTAAGGGTCTCTTTCTTGGACTTATGTGTCCCTTAGCACAAAGAAGCTTCTATAGGTCTGTATTTGGGTCTGTCTGGTGGCCTTAACCTTATCTGAAGGGCTGATTTAAAAAAAATATGTTTAAAATATGCATATAAAATTATATGAAAAATATTTTCTTGACAAAGATCAAGGAATAGACGAACTAAATATTATTTTTCATTTGAACAGGGATATGCATTTGTGTTGGGATTTTCCACAGTCATGATTTCCACAGCTAGGATTTTTTTTGTGTGTGTGTGGATTCACTTATTGTTGTTTTTTTCTGTTCTTTTATTTTTTTATTCTCTAATCTAAATCTGCCAGTTTTTATTATTAGAGAGGAACTGTGATCCTACCCTCAAGCCATGCATACTAGAACATTTCACTAGAACATTTCAGTAAAAACAGACAGTGCTGGAACTGAAAAATGAGAATAAGGACGGTCCATACTATCCAGAATTAAAATAAAATTATTTATCATAAATACATTTTGAAAACCCAAGTTTATTAGCAAAACATTTATTTATTTTATTAAACCATTTTATTTATTTTTTATTCGCCATTTTGTTGGACTACATATTTTTATTTTTTTTATAATATTTTGTTTTATAAATATTAGAAGTGTCTTTTAGCTTAAAAGAATATTACTCAAGATCATTTCAAAAAGCCAAATTTATTAGCACATCATATTTTTCTGTTTTATTTTTTATAATATTTTATTTGAAAATGATTAGTAATGCCTTTTATTTATTTATTTATTTATTTATTTATATTTTTTATTTATTAGCTCAACATATCTTTTATTTTATTTAATTTTGATGTCATTCTGTGTTGCACAACTTATTTTATTTTATTTTATAAATGTCATTAGTGTATTTTAACTCGTAATTTGAAGAAGTTCAGAAGAGTTCTCATAAGATTCCTCATAAGATTTTAATTTAATTAAATTTTTTTGTACAGCATAATTAATACATATTTATATAATATTTAATTTTATA
Source organism: Garra rufa (assembly GCF_049309525.1). Classification (NCBI taxonomy): domain Eukaryota; kingdom Metazoa; phylum Chordata; class Actinopteri; order Cypriniformes; family Cyprinidae; genus Garra; species Garra rufa. Next base: position 7,399,981 of record NC_133383.1, on the reverse strand, counting down.
TGTATCAGAAGTGCCTTTTTGACTTCTAAGAATTCAGAATTAAAATATTTCTTATAAGATCCCAAATTAATTAGCACATTTTATTTTTGTTTTGTTTGTTGCACAGCATATTTAATACATATTTATACAATATTTAACTTAATAAGTGTAAGTAGTGCCTTTTTGACTTCTAAGAATTCATAATTAAAATAATATTTCTTATAAGATGCCAAATTAATAAGCACATTATTTTTTTATTTTGTTTGTTGCACAGCATATTTAATACATTTCTATAATATTTTACTTTATAAGTATCAGTTGTGCCTTTTTGACTTCTAAGAATTCATAATTAAAATAAGATTTTTTTATAAGATGCCAAATTAATAAGCACAACATTTTATTTTATTTAATTTTTTATTTTATTTGTTGCACAGCATATTTAATACATATTTATATAATATTTTATTTTATAAGTGTCAGTAGTGCCTATTTGACTTAGAGTTCAGAATTAAAATAATAAGATTTCTTATAAGATCCCAAATAAATAAGCACATCATTTTATTTTATTTTATTTTATTTGTTTCTCAGGATATTTAATGTATATTTATATAATATTTTATTTTATAAGTGTCAGTAGTGCCTTTTTGACTACTAAGAATTCATAATTTAAATAATATTTCTTATAAGATCCCAAATTAATTAGCATGTTTTATTTGTTGCACAGCATATTTAATACGTTTATATAATATTTAACTTTATATGTGTTAGTAGTGCCTATTTTACTTCTTAGAATTGAGAATTAAAATATTAATTTGGGATCTTATAAGAAATCTTACTAAGCACAACATTTTATTTTATTTGTTGCACATGATATTTAATACATATTTATATATTTCATTTTATATGTATCAGTAGTGCCTTTTTGACTTCTTATAATTCAGAATTAAAATAGTAAGATTTCTTATAAGATCCCAAATTAATAAGCACAACATTTTATTTTATTTTATTTTATTTGTTGCACAGGATATTTAATACATATTTATATAATATTTCATTTTATAAGTATCAGTAGTGCCTTTTTGACTAATTAGAATTCAGAAATAAAATAATAAGATTTCTTATAAGATCCCAAATAAATAAGCACAGCATTTTATTTTATTTTATTTTATTTTATTTTTTGCTCAAGATATTTAATATATATTTATATAATATTTTGTTTGTAAGTATCAATAATGCCTTTTTGACTTCTAAGAATTCAGAATTACAATAACATTTATTATAAGACTCTAAATGAATTAGCACAACATTTTTATTTTATTTTATTTTAGTTTAGTTTAGTTTTACTTTTGTTTACTTTAAACAATATTGATATAATATTTTACTTTATAAGTGTCAGTCATGTTTTTTAACGTCTATGTGTTTTTAATGTCTATGTTTACAAGTCGTAATTCATGTATGTACTTCTGTTGGCATGTTTTAGGCTAAGAGTAGCTGTTTTAGGCCAGATCATTTTGTGTTTCTATCATTTCCTCCATCATGGTTGTGTGACTTCTTTTTTTTTTAGACAAGACACATGACAATGACAAAAGTTTGTTAGTGACTTACCTTTAAACAAATCATGTGCTTGCATTTTGCAATCTGAGTCTCTTTGTGTCACTTTCTAACATGCTGACTGAGACCCTCAAAGTTGTTCCTCAAAATGCAGAATTTTGCTGAGTTAGGATAAGACTACTGCAAATCAGCTGGCTAAGTCACATTGTTTTGTTGTCGTAACTCATATCTGTTTCAGTGAAAACCGCTGGAAGGACAACATCACATTCCATGACAACAACACCGTATCGTATAAGGAATATCGGCAGTATTTCTTTGAGGAGAGCATGTCTGTGGGAAATGAATCCGATGTGGTCACCATCCCCAACATGCTAGTGCTGGTGAGATTTCATGACCGTGTATTTATCCCACCATGAAAAACAATTGAAAGAACTGTAACACATTGGTTTTTCATTCATGGTTGCAGGGTGCATCAATAATGATGGAGAAAATGCCCCTTCCTGTACGCTTGCTGCTCAGCACCACGTTCAAGACCTTCAAGGAGGGACCTTTCTTAACAAAGCCAGTTGGAGAGCTCATGTGGGGTTATGACAGCAAGTTGGTGGACTTCCTGAACACATTTCTCCCCGGCTTGCTCCCAACCAGCGGAAAGTTCGGCTTATTTGCTGAGGTGGGTGTTTTTCTGTGTCTGTGTCTTGTTACAAGAGCTTTGTCCGCAGAGACGATTAGTTTTGTGGTTTTTAGGTTTTCTTGCTATGTTTTGCTTCCTATATAGTTTAACAACTCCAACACTGGACAGTTCACTGTCAATACTGGTCGAGACGACATCCGGAAAGTTCATATGGTGGACTCTTGGAATGGCCTGAAAAACGTAAGCTAAATGTCTTTTGAGACCATAATAAAACAAACAAACAAAAAAACTAGCTGTGATTCAAAACACTAGTTACATAGACAACATACTAGAGACTGAAACTTACACTGTGCATGAACTTTTTTTTGCCTTTGTAAAATGTGCATATATTGCATTGCCAAAAAAGTTTTAGTGAGCTATGGATGTTTGTTTCCGCAACTGAATAAAAAATAAAAAAGGTTATTGCGACTTTTTAGAATTGTGAGATATAAACTCGCAATTGCAAATTCTAAAGTCAGAATTGCGTGATATTAACAGTTGTGAGAAATAAAGTCAGAATTGCGAGATAAAAACTTGCAATTCTGACTTTTTAAAAAAAATTAGAATTGTGTAATATAACCTGAATTGTGTGATATAACCTCACAATTGCGAGTTATAAAGTCAGAATTATGTGATTATAAACTCAATTGTGAGAAATAATATCAACATTGTGAGATAAACTTGCATTTCTGACTTTTTCTCAGAACTGTGATATAAACTCAATTGTGAGAAATATCAAAACTGAGATAAACTTGCAATTCTAAATTTTATAAAGTCAGAATTGTGTGATTTAACTCACAATTTGTTTTTTTTTCCCTCAGAATTACGTGACTGTTCTGACAATTCTTACAAAAAGCCAGATTCGCAACTGCGAGTTTGCAAGCTTATATTTAACAGTTGACTTTATAACTCGAAATTGTGAGTTTATCTCACAATTGACTTTATAGCTTATATTGCGAGAAAACATATCTCACAAATTCTGAAACTTTATTTCTCAGATTTGCAATTTTATTTTTTCAGAATTGCAAGTTTATATGACACAATTCTGAGAAAAAAGTTTATATCTCACAATTCTAACTTAATAACCCGCAATTGCATGTTATAAATTCACAATTATGAGATAAACTCGAAATTCTGAGGAAAATTTTTTTCTCAGAATTTCGACTTTATTTCTCAGAATTGCAACTTTATGTCACGTTTATCTCACAATTCTGACTTTAGAATTTGCAATTGCAAGTTTATATCTCACAATTCTGACTATAACTCGAAATTGTGAGTTTATCTCACAATTCTGACTTTAGAATTTGCAATTGCGGGTTTATTTCTCACAATTCTGACTTTATAAATTGAAATTGTGAGTTCATCTTACAATTCTGACTTTGGAATTTGCAATTGCGAGTTTATATCTCACAACTATAAGTAAAAAAAAAAGTCAGAATGTTAAAGTTCATACAATTCTGAGAAAAACGTCAGAATTGTGAAATAAAAAGTCACACATTTTTTTTTTTTTTTTTTTTTTTTTTTTAATTCAGTGTCGGAAACGGGCTTCTATAGTGTTGGCAATCCCAAATTGTTTTGCAAAGAAATATATTTAATAAAATACTATATGCAATAAATATGTAATTTTAGCTAGTGTCTACACATGTAATATATGTAAATATGTGTATGTAAACGGTGTATGTAAAAAAAAAAAAATTAAATTACTTAGTAAAAACTGTAATACAAATATTAATACAGTTTAAAATAAGTGTTTCTTTTTTTGTCATTTCTTTTTTGTTATGGTAAAGCTGAACTTTTGGCAGCCATTTCTCCAATCTTCAGTGTCGCATGATTTTCATTCTGTAAAAAAAGTATTAAAAGTAATAAGAATTATTTGAATATTAAAAATGGAGTTTTAATCAATATTTGTTCTTTTTGTTGTTGTTTTCTTCAGCATATCGTGCTGTTAGCATATTTGTGAGTTGCTGTATGCAAAGGATTTTTGTTTTATGGTTGCAGGTGGATTACTGGAGGTCTGAACAGTGTAACATGATCAATGGTACAGCGGGTCAAATGTGGCCTCCGTTCATGACCACAGAGACGACAGTGCCCTTCTACAGCCCTGATGCGTGCAGGTAAACACCCACTCTTGTACCCTCTGTAAGATAAGAAGTTTTTAATGACTAGTGTTTCTAAGGGCATGTTTTGTGGCAATTTTCCAAACTCAGGTCCATGGAGCTGGTGTACCAAAGGCCAGGCGTGTCTCGTGGGATTCCCGTGTACCGCTTCGTGGCTCCAAAGACTCTTTTTGCCAACGGTTCAGATTATCCTCCCAATGAGGGCTTCTGTCCCTGTCGACAGTCCGGCCTTCTCAACGTCAGCACCTGCAGACACAGTGAGTCTCTATTATCAAGACTTATATTTATGACTTTTAACTGCTGCCAACAGTCAATTATGCTGTAGGCTTTATGTCAGTATCTGTGTTCTTGTGTCATTAAATATTTTGTTCAAACTGGTTTTATAGCTATTGTATTATGGCCTCCATGCTTAGATTTTTTTTCTTTTCTTTTCGTTACCTTTGTTTCTTTTCTTTTCTTTTTGTTACTCTTCTTTTTTCTTTATTTGATTTTCCCCCTTTTCTTTAGTCTTATCTCTTGCATTGTCCTTCATTATTTTGCTTTTCTGTATATATTTTTTCTTTGCTTGCTTCATTTTCTTTTTAATTTTTTCTTCTGTTGTCTTTTTTCTTTTTCCCTTTTCTTTTATCTTCCTTTTTTCTGTCCCCTTTTTCATCTTGACTTTAACCTTATCTTTTTGTATTTTTTTCTTTTCATTCATTTCCCCCTTTTTTCTTATACCTTTTAAGTTTTTTTGCTGTTGCTGTCTATAGTAGTTTTTTAATCTTTTTTTTCCTTTTTATCTTTTCTTTTTCTTCATTTCTTTTTTCCTGTTTGTTACCTTATTTTGATTTTTTTTTTTCAACTTATTTGGTTCTCTGTTGATATTATTTTATCTTTATTTCTTTCCCCCCTTTTTCTTTTCCTTTTAATCATTTATTTTTCCATCTTTAAAATATTTTTCATCTTTTAAATTTTTTTCTTTGCTTCTGTTACTGTCTATATATTGTTTTCCCTTTTCGTTTTCATCTTTCCTTATTCTTTTTCTATTTTTAGATATTTTTCTTTTTCTCTTTTTTCTTTTATTTTTTGCTTTTCTGTTACTGTTTATATTATTTTCTTCTCTCTAATACTTCCTTTTTTCTTGTCTTTTTCTTATTTCTTTTTTCTCTTTTTTACCTTATTTTTCTGTTACTGTCTATAGTATTTTTTCTTTTCATTTTCTATTTTCCTTTTTCATTTCCTTTTTTATCTTTTCTTTTTCTTCTCATTTCTTTTTTTTACCATATTTTTGCTTCTCTACTACTGTCTTTTGTCTATTTGTTTATTCCTTTTTTCTTTTCCATTTAATCTTTTCTTTTTCTTCTTGTTTCTTTTTTCTTTTGTCTTATTTCCTTTTTCTATTTTTTATTTCTTTCCCCCTTTATTGTTGTCTTTAACCTTATCTTTTTTTTTTTACTTTTTTTTCTTCATTTTTTTGCCTTTCTATTAATATTCTATTATTTTTCTTTTTCTTAATCTTTTGCTTCTCTGTGACATCTGTTATTTTTTCTTTTTATTGTTTTCTTTTTCTTTTCTTTTTGTCATATCTTTTTCCTTTCTTTTTATCCTCTTTTTTTTACCCTTTTTTCCCTAATTTTTTCTTTTCTTTTTTTATCTTATTTTTTAACATTTTCTTTTTTTTGCTTTTCTGTTCTTTATTTTATTTTCCCTTTTTCTCTTTGTCATTCTTTTTCTTTTTTTTCTATCTTAGATTCCCCTGTGTTCATCTCCCATCCACACTTTTTTGAGGCTGATCCCTTTCTTTTGGACACAGTCAATGGATTGAGCCCAAATGAAGATGTACATGGGCTTTTCATCGATATCCACCCAGTAAGAAAACCAGGCACACAGAAATACATACTGTAACATAGGGCTGGGCAATTTGGCTTAGAATCAAAATCTCGATTAATTGAACATTTTAACCCGATTACGATTAATGAACGATTAATTTATTTATTAATAAAATTATATTTAATTATATTTATATAATATTTATTTTTTTGCCCTCATAGTTCACTGACAAGTTTTGTACAGTAAATATGTTCACATATTACAAGCGAGAGATTTTTGGATGAAGGGTGCATTACTTGATTTTAAAATAATTGAAGGAAACACACTATCTACGATCTATGATTATTAATTGAACATCAGTGTTGAACAACTGAAATTAAAGCAAGGATTGCTTAAAACGAAAAGTCACATTTTTCTTAAATTAGTGAAAATAAATAACTTGCACTATTGGAAACAAAATAAATAATTTTCAATGTTTTTCATATTAAAAGTAGAAAATAAGCAGTATCTCCTCTAAATAAAATTACCCTTGTATATCCTGTAAATACTTTTTACTGTATAAATACTGTTTAAGCTCTCCATCGACATGTCGGCGGAATAACGCAACGGAGTGCTTGTGTTTTTTAAAGGGAAAGTAATTGAAATAATCTTCCTGGAAAAATTTTAACGATTATAGGTTCTGAATGTCGATTTCGATTATTTTTCGATTAATCGCCCAGCCCTACTGTAACATATAGCATTATTATTAGGGGCTTAATATAATTAGATGGACATTTGTATTATTTCTAGACTCTTTTTGGAAATTAAATTCTATTTTAACATTTTTAAAAACATTTTAGAAAATATGTGTTACACAATTCTTCAAGAAGGCAAATAAAACGAACACCTGACGGAATATTTAGTTAGAAACTTATCTCTCAAGGTTATTGATTATCGGTTGTTATGACTCAAAAAACCTAATGTCTTTATCTTTCTGAAAGCTTGTGGTTGTTATAAAAATCACTATTTCAGCTTTGTCACTGGTTTGATAATGAGATTATGTTGCTCATTACTGCCATTAAACCATTACAAAATCTGATAAGCTAATTGGAAATGATAATTTTTGTGACCTTTATGATGTTTGTATAGCTTTCAGCAACTTAATGACCCATTATAAACAAGATTAAGATTCTAAGGTTATGGTCTTTTTACATGATCAATAACTGACTAAAGGTTTTCTGATTACATATTTATTTTACATTTACACCTCAGTAGTGCTGTGGTTTATAGAGAGTTGAAACATAGCTGGAAATCTGCATCTAGCGTTTTGACGATAGCTGGTTATTTAATTTGGTTTTGCACTGAAGTAGTGAGCACAAATCACTTTGCTGATGATGTTAGATGCAAAACTCCTGATATCTGCATCCTTGGGACTTTTGCCACACATGCAGTTTGATAAGACGAACTCCACTTTATGACTTCTGATTAGCTGGAGATACAGACACGGCTTTGCATCGCTAAACTGAACAGAATTGCATAATCCTGACACACTTCTTGTTGTTCTCTCTTCATCTGTTTTCATGCTTGCATTTGTCTTCAGTGAAAAGGATGTTTTTTTTGAAAGTGCTGCAGGACATGGAAACATCCTCCGCTTAGGCTGAACGTCTGGGATGAATTGACAGCATGACGCCTGATTAGCTCCAGAGCATTTGGATACTTGGATTCATTACTAAGTTATCACGAAAGCTCTTTGGATTTAGTGTTTTCTGCAGAACCAAATGCCTTTCTGATCTCTCATTGAATCTGTGCCCACAAAATAATGGTTTCAATAGAGAGCAGTGCAATTTAGTTATGTTTAACATTTTGGGAGGGAAATATTTAATGCATTGCATGTCCTTGTTAGATGATATGTGATTGTTTTGGAAAATGTATGATCTTATGTTCTTAATCTCCTCACTGGCTCAAGTTTAAAAAATCCTGCAGTGAGATAAATTAACTTTTAAAAGTTCAAGCTCTCTGATTTAATGTTCACTAAAACATAACTTCATTTCATGGCAGTTGCCATTTGAAGCTTTAATTCAATACGCATTCAAGCTATAGATGTGACCTTGGACCAATAAAACTACTTTTTTTTTTTTTTTTTTTTTTTTTTTTTTTGAAATTGAAATTTTGTCATCGGAAAGCTTTCCATTGATAAATGGTTTGTTAGGATAGGACAATATTTGGCCGAGATACAGCTATTTGAAAATCTGGAATTTGAGGGTGCAAAAAATCGAAATATTGAGAAAATTGCCTTTAAAGTTGTCCAAATGAACATTTAGCAATGCATATTACTAAATTTGCAAATTTACAAAATATCTTCATGGAACATGATCTTTACTTAATATCCTAATGATTTTTGTCATAAAAGAAAAATCAGTCGTTTTGACCCATACAATGTATTTTTTGGCAATTGCTACAAATATACACTTGCTACTTAAAACTTTTTAAAAAAAGTTTTGTGATCCATGGTCAAAAGTTGTATTAGTATGCATGTTCCCACCAAATCTTAAAGGAGACCTATTATGCCCCTTTTTACAATATGTAATATAAGTCTTAGGTCTCCCCAGAATGTGTCTGTAAGGTTTCAACTCAAAATATCCCACCTATTCTTTATTATATTGTTTTGAAAATGCCTATTTCAAGTGGAAGCACAAACATGTTGTTTTCGTGCATGGCTCTTTAAATGCAAATGAGCTGCTGCTCCTTGTCATGATCATGTCTATCATGCTTCAAACCATGTATTAGTTTAAAATTCTGAAATAGGGTTTTAACCTTAACGCACACATCCAAAACACGCACACAGAAAGCGTCTGCCACACGGCATGTGAGTGCTAAATTAAGTTCTCCTTCATGTCTTATTGCGCTTAAACTGTCTGAAAATGCAGTTTATGTTTACTCACCATAAAACAGAGTGCCTTTCACTCCAAAAGATTATGTCTTCGTACATTTGATTGGTTTCTCAACAACTATAATATTTATGAGTTGTAATAGTAATCATAGTCTCTATTTTACAAGAAGCACAACTGTTTGCAACATTAATAATAAGTAGAATTGTTTCTTGAGCAACAAATCAGCATATTAGAACCATTTCCCTTTTCCAGAATAGGACTGAATAGTTACTGGGTTGTCCTTTTTCACGTTTTCAGTGTTGGTAGATGCACTGGGGACTGATTATAACACTTATACATGGAAACAGTCAGAATTTCATGATATGTCACCTTTGTAGTTCACTAAATGTTTAATTTTCATAGTGCTGAAAGGCATGTGTTTCCCTATGAAGTCATAGAAACTTTGTTGGTCAGTGAACCTTCTGAACCTTTCACTCCAAAAGATTATGCCTTTGTACAGTTGATTGTTTTTTTCCAACAACTATGAGTTGTAATAGTCATAATAGTTTCTATTTTACAAGCAGCATAACTGTTTTCAACATTAATAATAATAAGAAATTGTTTCATGAGCAACAAATCGGCACATTAGAACAATTTCTGAAGGATCATGTGACACTGAAGACGAGAGTAATGATGCTGAAAACTCAGCTTTGCATTACAGGAATAATTTGCATTTTAAGATATATTCAAATAGTAAACAGTTTTTTTAAATTGTAATACTATTTCACAGATTTACTGTTTAGTACTTTGTATTACAGGAGACCGGAGTGCCGATGAACGTGTCCATTCGGCTGCAGCTCAACCTGCTCATAAAGAGTGTATTCGGCATCTCGTAAGTACAGCACAGATACAGTAGGTCAACAATCACAAATATCTATGTCCTGAGGTTCAGTCACAGAACTCCAGCTGTTGAGAAATGTGTTTGTTTTTGACGACAGCACTGTTCTTTACATTGACTGGTTTCTGTGTGCTGTGGTTTGCTCGTTTCAGAGAAACAGGAAAGATAGCTGAAGTGGTTATGCCTATGATCTGGTTTGAAGAGGTAAGAGTGAACTACAAAAATAAAACAAAGGCACAAAATAAGTGAGCTATATAATGACTCTAGTCTTTTGTAGAGCGGCTTTATAGCTAAATCATATTTGTTTTATAAATAATTCTGCAACATTCACACTTAATCAACACTTAAGTAAACTGACTGAATAATGACACTTTATTTTCTTTTTAGAGCAGCTTTACATTGTATATGTTTAATAACTAAAAAACCTTAAAGAGGTAGTTCACCCAAAAATAAAAATTCTGTCAGTAATTACTCACCTTAGTGTCGTTCCAAACCTGTAAGACCTCTGCTCATCTTCAGAACACAAATTAAGATATTTTTGATGAAATCCAAGAGCTTTCTGACCCTGCATAGACAGCAACACAACTGACATCTGAAACATTCAAGGCCCAGAAAGATAGTAAGGACATTGTTAAAAAAGTTCATGTGACATCGGTGGTTCATCCGTAATGTTATAAAGCTATATGAATATTTTTTGTTCACAAAGAAAATAACAAACATGGACATGGAAGAGAAGAAATTGATGAATTAAGTTGATATTTTTGTTTTCTATGTGCACAAAATATTCTCGTAGCTTCATAAAATTAAGGTTGAACTACTGATGTCACATGGACTATTTTAACAATGTCCTTACTATCTTTCTGAGCCGTGAAGGTGTCAGTTGCGTTGCTGTCTATGCAGGGTCAGAAAGCTCTGGGGTTTAATCAAAAATATCTTAATTTGTGTTCTGAAGATGAACGAAGGTCTTACGGGTTTGGAACGACATGAAGGTGTCTGTTTAATACTATTGTGTTTCTGTTTATTACTGTGACTGTATTGTATAAAGCTCTGTATAAATAAATGTGATGACTTGAATCTTATTTTCTTCATCTTTCCCAGAGCGGCTACATTGACGGTCCTGTCCTCAACACGTTTCGCACCAATCTGGTGGTGCTGCCCATGGTCATGGAGTACATGCAGTATATCTTCATTGCTCTCGGACTCGCAGGCATTTTGGGAGCCGTGATATTATTCATCACTGACAAGGTACATGGCTCAATATGCTTCTTTTGCATGTTTGAGTGTTTTACTAAAATATCTTTTGCTTCAGAGTGTGTACAGTTGAGGTCAAAGGTTTACATCCCCGTTTCAGAATCTGCCAAATGTTAATTATTTTACCAAAATAAGATCGATCGTACAAAATGCATGTTATTGTTTATTTAGGACTGACCTGAATAAGATATTTCATATAAAAGATGTTTACATCTAGCCCTCGTTCAAATGTTTCCACCCCTTTGATTTTTTATTTTATTTTTTATACTGTGTGGTAACCTGAATGATCCACAGCTGTGTTTTTATTTTGTTTTGTTTAGTGATAGTTGTTCATGAGTCCCTTGTTTGTCCTGAACAGTTAAACTGCCCGCTGTTCTTCAGAAAAATCCTTCAGGTCCCACAAATTCTTTGGTTTTCCAGCATTTTTGTGTATTTGAACCCTTTTCAGCAATTTCATATGTAACTATTACAGAAGGTTCAAACACTGATGCTTTAGAAAGAAAAACAATGCATTTTTCTTATTTTGCCAAAATATCAATTTTTTTTCATTTAGTACTGCCCTTCCAAGCTAAAGAAAAATACTTGTTTCCCAGAATATAAAAAAGTTACATTTACCCTCCTCAGTGTGAAAAGATGGATCTCAAAATCATAAAGTTATTTTTTAAAAGGGTTCAAATACACACACATGTTGAAAAACCTTTCTACATTGACATGAAAGATTTTTTTCTAAAGAACAGCAATCAGTTTAACCCTTCAGGACAGACAAGGGACTTATAAACAACTATCACTGAACAACAACAACAACAACAAAAAAAAACACAGGTGTGGATCATTCAGGTAACAACACGGTATTAAGAATCAAGTGTATGTAAACTTTTGAACGGGGTCATTTTTATAAAATCAACTATTATTTTCTCTTGTGGACTAAATGTAAACATCTTTTATGTGAAATATTTTATTCAGGTCAGTACTAAATAAACAATAACTTGCATTTTGTATGATCCCTCTTATTTTGGTAAAATAAACATTTTGCAGATTCTGAAAAGGGGTTGTAAACGTTTGATCTAAACTGTATGTTTGTGTGAGTGCATTTGCGGAAGAGAATTGAGAGGAAGCGTTTTTACATGATGTTGAGCAAATGTGGTCTGGTGTATAATTGTGTCTGCGAAGGTAAGATTTAGCCTAAGAACCCATAAACACTTTTAATATTTCTTTGTCATCCCACTTTAACACTATGCATGGGTTTAGATGATTTAAAGTGCAACATTTGCATGGTTTATTTTACAGAAAGCCAGGAAAAAGACATCAGGTTTTCTCACCAAAAGGGTCAGCACCAACTATTTATATACAAATATTCAAAAGCAGAGATTACAGTGAGAATCACAATCAAAAATGTGTATATGCATGTAACTTTTCAAATCTCTAGATTTAAAAAATGTCATTGAAAGTGAAAATTCACCCAAAGAATTAGAGAACATTTGTTGAGAATGTACACACCCTCAGGCCATTCTAGATGTAGATGAGTTTGTTTCTTCATCAGAACTAATTTGGAGAAATTTAGCATTACATCACTTGCTCACCAATGGATCCTCTGCAGTGAATGGGTGCCGTCAGAATGAGAGTCCAAACAGCTGATTAAAACATCATAATAATCCACAAGCAACTCAAGTCCATCAGTTAATGTCTTGTAAAGTCAAAAGCTGCATGTTTGTATAAAACAGGTCCATCATTAAGATGTTTTTAACTTCAAACCATCGCATAGCCGAAGTCCATAATCCATAATAATGCTTCCTCCAGTGAAAAACCTCATTCTCTGTTGTCCTCTCACATCAAAATCCACCGACTTATTTGTTTAGAACTGATTTGAACTGATTTTTTTTAACTTGTAAACAGTGCTTAATTTGTGCATATGTCCCTCCTGATTCAGACAGACTTTTGACTGTAGAAAGCAATATACTTTTATAGTTTAAAAACAACGATGATGGATTTGTTTCCTACAAAACTGCATCTTTTGGTTTCACAAGATGTTAATTGATGGACTGGAGTGGTGTGGATTACTTGTGGATTATTGTGATGTTTTGATCAGCTGTTTGGACTCTCATTCTGACGGCACCCATTCACTGCAGCGGATCCATTGGTGCCAAATTTCTCTAAATCTGTTTTGAACAAACTCCTGAAGGTGAATGCAGTTTTAGCAAACATTCATTATTGGGTGAACTGTTCCTTTAAATAAGCACACCCTGATCATACATAAATGTAATGTAACTGCTGAAACAAAAGAAAAAAAGGACAGCCAGAGCAAGATGAGTTTTATTACGTGATTTTTATGTGATTTTAGCCATTGCACGATCATGTTCACCTTGCATGCTCCCGCCCCATTTCAATCACTTACACACATCATGCATGCGTTGCCGCACACAAGCAGTATGGGCCGTTGAAATCCCCTTCAGTTTTTGTCCGCTGTGATGATCTCAGTACTGTCCAATAATCATCCCGAAGGCCACTGGCTCCAAATCAGTGTCACTGCCCACCTGATGTTCAATGAGGTCTGGTTATTCTTTTAGGAAAGCGTAAAAGATACAAAACACGACCCGACCAATGGGACGCAGGCTGAAAAATATAGCGTGAAGGACACAGGTGGGTTTTCGACTCAGACACGCCTTTTATCAAACTTTTTTCTGCAGGTGGGTTTTTGGAGTCACATGAGCACACTGAAGTGAACGCATGTGTTCATTTCACCCTTATAGTCACTGTAATTTCATTTCATCTGCTTCACTGATCTTTCCATCATAACACATCAAAACTTTTCAGACAATGTTCACTCTATGTTTTTTCTGCAAAACATCTGTTATACCAGAACTTAATAGCGCACCATACATAAAAGTGGTTAAGTGGTTCACAGTTTGATCCTCGATGCAATCTTATGATAAATCATATTTCTTAAAATAAGCATTCGGAAATTTTACAAGAAAAATTAAGCACATTTTTAGGTTACCCGAGAATATGTCAAATGTCTTTCCGACAGATTTTTGTATTTTGTGCAAGACTTTTAATTATTTTAATTAGTTAGAGTGAAAAAATTACATAAGAGGAAAAAGTAAAATATATTTTAATTTATTATATTATATTTTTATTTTGTCTTATTTTTTTGTAATATTTTGTTTTGTTTTATTTTATTTTTTTATTTTTTTATTTTTTCATTTTAAAGCAAAACTCAATCAATGTGGCTCTAGATGTTAACCAGTCCTTGGCAGTTCCTGAATGGTTAGCCTTTTTTCCCTTTTTTTCTGTTTTTATTTATTCATTTATTTGTTTATTTATTTTTATTCGTTTTTATTTATTTTCTGAAAATGAGCAGTTAATTCAGAAGAATTCAGAAAAAAAATAAAGCACATTTTTAGGTTACCTGGGAATACTTCAAATGTCTTTCCCGACACATTTTTGTATTTTGTGCAAGACTTGTTTCTACACAATATTTTATATAGTTTTATATAGTTATATAGTATTTTATATAGTTTTTTTCTGTGTGGGTGTAAAGCTAGAAGAAAAAAATTACATGAGGAAAAGTGTTTGTGGTTTAATTTTTTGGTCTTTGTTTTGTTTTATTTCTTTGTTTTTATTTTTCTTAATTTTTTATTTTATTTTGTTTTATTTTTTTGTTTTGTTTTGTTCTGTTTCATTTTATTTATTTTTACTTTGTTTTGTTTTATTATGTGTTTGTTTTTTCTTTTAAAGCAAAACTCTGTGAAAGTGGCTCTAGATGTTAACCAGTCGTTGGTAGTTCCTGAATGGTTAGCCTTTAAAAAAAAAAAAAGATTTATTTATTATATTTTGTATCTGCGCAACATTTTATATATGTTTTTTTTTCTGTGCGGGTGTAAAGTTAGAGAGAAAAAAATTACATGGGAGGAAAACTGTTTTGTTTTTTTATTTTATTATATTTTGTTTCATTTTATTGTTTTGTTTTGTTTTTAGTTTTTAGTTTTTGTTTTATTTTAAAGCAAAGCTCCATGAAAGTGGCTCCAGATGGCAGTTCCTGAATTGTTAGCTTTTTAAAAAAAAATTATGTATTTATTTATTCGACCAAAAATTAGTTTTTGTATTTTTGTTCATCTATGTCAATTATTTTAGTATTTTTTCCATTTATACTTGATTGTATGTTAGTCAATATTTTCTGCTTTTGTTGTGCTAAATCAAACGTGTAAAGATGTATCAAAAAAAAGCTTCAACTAAGAGTTTTTATTAACAAAAATTTTTCTCTTGATTTTATTTGAATGCTTTTTTAAACTAAAAAATAAAATGTCACAAGGGTGAAGTTTATATTTATGGTTAAATAGTTTCGTTTTGTTGTTGTTGTTGTTGTTGTTCTAACTTGGTCTTTTTTTTCCACTGGCAGGTAAAAAGTAGGATGAATGATCAGCCCTGCACAGATGTGGACCCGTCCAGCTCAGCCAGTGAAAAGACCCCGTTACTACAGACCCCAACAAGCTGAAGCCACTATCCACATCACAGGCTACTTTCACAATAAACATGCAATCCCATAATCCATTGGACAACAAATAAAACTCATTTTATTGAGTGTTGGGGTTGAATGAATGGACTGGTTTAAATACAGACTATTGAGTGTGATGGAGGGATTTGATGTGGATTATGAACTCTTAGTGAGGGTGTTCACTTACGTGTGTTTTTTGCCCATTGGTTGGGTTTACAGTGCTATGCGGTGTCAATACAAAATGTTTAAAGGTTATTTTTGACACTTGAAAATTAAATACTTGACAAAATATACTAGACAGAATTATAAATGGTGCATTTATAAAAAAAAATCACTCCAAACTCTACTTTCACAGAGGAAAAAAAAAACACTATTTAAAGATATTTTACCTTTTATCTTGTAACCTTTAACTTTAATCCTGTAAATAAGGAAGTGCTATGAACAGTTTGTGACAATAATGTGCCATTGAATGAAACATCCTTTGAAAACGCTGAGCCAACACATTTCTCAATATGCTGAATATGTGTTTCCTGTATTTTGTCTGTAAAGGCACTTGTATGGATGTAAAATATTTTTAAATGTGTCATTGTCTTTGCATTCTCTTGATTGCTGTTCATTATGAAAAAAAATGGGTTTATTATAAATATTTTGAGACCACACACAAAAATCATCCTGTCCAGGCATATTGTTTTATTAAAATCAACATGAAGGCAGCAAAGCCAATGCCGCCATTTTTTAAATCGCAGTTTTTTTTACCGCCGCAAGATGGCAGCGACTGATAAACAGTACAATGCGAGACGCTGGGTTTGGGTTGAACTGAATCTTTTTTGTTTTTAGACTTGTTGCTCATCATTTGTTTACTTTGCTGATCCTTTTTGAGCACAATTTGTGTAATGCTTACAGAACAGAACGGTGATGAAGAAATACCAAATACTGGAAATGTGTCGCCGCAGTTGTGTTGACAGAAACGAAGAGTTCCTGACGTGAGTTTATAGGCCTATATTGTGTAAAATAACATCATTTTACATAAAAACCACGGGAAATGGTTTGTTCCAATAAAACGTTTTTGTTTGGGGCCCGAGAACCCAATGATTTGCTTAATCATTTTAGAATTAGCCTGATATTTTATGTTTTTTAAACCTATTTGTTAGTAATTTTGAATGAAGAACGTTTACTGGATTGAGTCAAGTACTGAAGGTTTACCAGATTATCCATGCATTATTTTTTTAAGAAAAATTAGTTTATTTGTTAACCTCTCAATCATCACTGCATTGCAGTAGCTTATGTGTTTGCCTCCTCAATAAAAACTGAGATTTGCTTATAAAACTTAAGTATTTAAATGTCATCATATAAATTATTATTGGGATATAGAGTGATCAGTATATACTTATATTTACTATTGTGTATGTATATGTATATATGTATGTATATATACATATATATATATATATAGATCTGAATCAAAAGATTCACGAAATGTCTCCGAAGTTCCAATCTCAATCAAATGATTTGTGAACCCAAATCTGAAATCCCGATCTGAATTAAATGATTCACGATACAAAGTTTAGATCTAAATAAACAATTCACTATACGTGATTCGATTCGATCTGAAACTAATCATGATATGCAGTCTGAAGTCTATATCCGAATCAAATGATTTGCAACACTCAAAGTTCCAATCTAAATCAAATAATTCACAAAACGCAATTTGATGTCCTGATCTGAAATTATTTGCGATACAAGAAGTTCCGATCTGAATCAAATCATTTATGATACGCAATTTGACATCCTGATCAGAAATTATTTGCAACACATGAAGTTCCAATCTCAATCAAATAATTTGTGATACGCAATTTGATGTCCTGATCTGAAAATATTCGCAACACACGAAGTTCCGATCTCAATCAAATAATTTGCGATACGCAATTTGATGTCCTGATCTGAAAATATTCGCAACACACGAAGTTCCGATCTCAATCAAATAATTTGTGATACGCAATTTGATGTCCTGATCTGAAAATATTCGCAACACACGAAGTTCCGATCTCAATCAAATAATTTGTGATACGCAATTTGATGTCCTGATCTGAAAATATTCGCAACACACGAAGTTCCGATCTCAATCAAATAATTTGTGATACGCAATTTGATGTCCTGATCTGAAAATATTCGCAACACACGAAGTTCCGATCTCAATCAAATAATTTGCGATATGCAATTCGATGTCCTGATCTGAATCAAATGATTTGCGAACCCACTCTGAAATCCAGATATAAACCAAATGATTCGCGATCCGCGCTCCGAAGTTTCCATCTGAATAATGATTTGCCAACCATTATTTCAGATCATGAATTTGGAGCTTGTGAAATGATTCGCAAATCTGCTCCGAACTTCCAATTTAAATCAAAAGATTCACGAAACTGCTCAAGATCGAACTTCCGATCTGAATAATGATTCACGAAACGTCTCTGAAGTTCCGATCTTAATCAAATGATTTGCGAAACCGCTCTGAAATCCTGATCTGAATTAAATGATTCACAATACAAAGTTCTGATCTAAATCAAATAATTCACGATACGCAATTTGACGTCCTGATCTTAAATTATTTGCGACACACAAAGTTCCGATCACAATCAAAAATTTGCCATACGCAATCAAATGATTCCCTAACTCGCTCCGAAATCCAGATCTAAACCAAATGATTCGCGCTCCAAAGTTTCCATCTGAATAATGATTCGAATCAAAAGATTTACGTAACTGCTCTGACCGAAATTCCGATCTGAATAATGATTCACAAAATGTCTCAGAATTTCCGATCTTAATCAAATGATTTGCGAACCCGCTCTGAAATCCCGATCTGAATCAAATGATTCACAATACAAAGTTTTGATCCAAATTAAATAATTCACAATACGCCATTCGATGTCCCGATCTGAAACAAATGATTCACGATACACGGTCCGAAGTCTCGATCCAAATCAAATGATTCGCGACACACAAAGTTCCGATCTAAACTAAATAATTCACAATACGCAATTTGATGTCCTGATCTTAAATTATTTGCGACACACAAAGTTCCGATCTCAATAAAAAAATTCACCGTAAGCAATTCGATGTCCTGATCTGAATCAAATGATTCCCTAACCCGCTCAGTTTCCATCTGAATAATGATTCGCGAACCATCATTTCAGAACGTGAATTTGGAGCTCGTGAAATGATTCGCAAATCCGCTCCAAACTTCTGATTTGAATCAAAAGATTTACGTAACTGCTCTGACCGAACTTCCAATCTGAATAATGATTCACGAAGTGTCTCCGAAGTTCCAATCTTAACCAAATGATTCGCGAACGTGCTCTGAAATCCCAATCTGAATTAAATGATTCACGATACAAAGTTTAGATCTAAATAAATAATCACGATACGTGATTCGATGTCCCGATCTGAAACTAATCGCGATACGCAGTCCGAAGTCTCCATCCGAATCAAATGATTCGCAACACACAAAGTTCCGATCTAAATCAAATCATTTGCAATACGCAATTTGATGTCCTGATCAGAAATTATTTGCGACACACGAAGTTCCGATCTCAATCAAATAATTTGCGATACGCAATTTGATGTCCTGATCTGAAATTATTTGCGACACACGAAGTTCCGATCTCAATCAAATAATTTGCGATACGCAATTTGATGTCCTGATCTGAAATGATTTGTGCTATATATTTATATATATATATAGGTGGACAATCTTGTCTCATTCTTATCAAAAACTGAGAAAAATTATAATTGCAACATTACAAATAATGTTAGCAGCATGAACATTCAGTTTCATATTATTTAACAACATATAATTTAAATGCGGAGCCTGGCAATCCCAGGAGAATACCTGCATAGTTGTACATTTAAATGCTGACAGCTAAACATTATCAAAGAGTTTGACATTATCATAAGGTGTTTAGGCTAACATTAGCTAGCTAGCGATACTTCTCTTCAAGGACATCTCAATCGTATTTTTGATAATCAGGAACTTGCCTTCATAGTCATGAACACATTTTTAAAATCTATAAATATTTTAAAGCCTTTAATATTTTCAACTCTACAGCTGTGAAATAAAATTCACTTCAATGACTCACTTTTCATTCTATTTGGGGTGGTTGCTAGGGTGTTGCTATGCAGTTGCTAGGGTAACCAGGGTGTTTGCTAAGGTGTTGCTATGCGGTTGCTAGGGTACTTGGGTGGTTACTAGGGCCGTTGTTATGCGATTGCTACGGTACTTGGGTGGTTGCTAGGGCCGTTGCTAAGGTACCCGGGGTAGTTGCTAGGGCATTGGTAGGCAGTTGCTAGTTGTCAAAGATCATTACTATGGAGTGTTATAGAGGTCTTTGCCTGATTAGCCCTTAGCTAATTGCTATTAGCATGTAGCCATTGAGTGCTAGCATGTGTAGCATGTTGAGAGTTTGCTAGCATGAGTCAAAAGCAGCAACTCCCATGTCTATGCGACATTCTGATACAAAGATATAAGTCTTGCTAATTGGTTGCTAGGGTACTCTGTTTGGTTGCTAGGGAGTGGTCAATGACGACACTGTAAAGTGTAGTTGCCAGTATGAGTGATATAAAACAACCCCCATGTCTCTGTGACATTCAGGTCTGAAGATATGCCTGTGTGGCTTTGGGTTACTAGGGTACTCTGTTTGGTTGCTAGGGAGTGTCAATGGTGATTGGTGATTGGCCATTTGCTGCCCCGACTCAAAGGAGTCCGCCCCCATGTCTCTATGATACTCTGATCCAGAGATATGCATCTGGGCCCTTATAATGGAAGTCTAGGGGATCAGCTGCTAGGGTGCCTTAAATGGTTGCTAGGGCGTGGCTTGACACCTTCATGATGATCCGGAGAGTCTGATTGGTCACCTGAGTAAAATGAGCCCGCCTCCATGTCTCTAGGCCAATGTGATGCGGAGTTATGCTCAATGCAAAATCCCTATGGACTTTACCATAGTAAAGAAAAAACCCTCGCCATGTATTTGAATGGGGCAAATTTGGGGGGCTGTAGCGCCCCAGGGGTACAACTTATACCCTATTGCGAAATTATCCTGAGAGTCTGATTGGTCGTCTGAGTAAAATCAGCCCACCCCCATGTCTCTAGGCCAATGCGATGCTGAGTTACGCTCAATGCAAATGTCTATGGAAACTACCATAGTAGGAAAAAAATAATAATTTCATGGGCGATCCCTCGCCATGTATTTGAATGGGGCCACTTTGGGGGGCTCTAGCACACCTGGGGTACAACTTATACCCCTTTGCGAGGTGGGGTCTCGCACAGCTTGATAGCGTCACTCCTTCAAGTGAACTGTATGAGTGGACTAATGTAGGCAATAGGGTATAGGAGGCGATTTCGGATACAGCCTCTGTTTTTTTCTAGTGAATCGCTTGAAATGAATGATCGAAGCCACGAGCTTGAATCAATCGGAGCAGTTCCAGTGTAAATGACTCACTTAATTGAATCGTTTTGTCTGTTCGCGTCTTTAGCAATGTTTACATAACACTATCGATCGCTCGTTTTATGACATAGACTGAAATAAGAGAAAAAAAGTATGATGTTTACAAATAAAATATACATTTTACAACTGCTTTCCACGTCGAAGACAACACAAATCTGCGAACATTTTCAGGTGAGGTAACAGGTTTATTTCTAGCTAATGAAAACTCTCCATTAACATGATGAGCTGCACCTCAAAATGCTTGTTAGATGGAAACAGGGTGTATTATGATCAAGTTTGTAGCTTAATTCACTGTATTTGAAATCGTTTGACCTCTGCAGTTCAGTTGGTGACAGTTCAATAGGAAATCAGTTGAAAGCATCCAGTCATCTTGAAGTAACGTAAATATTAAATTTATCAGTATATATTGTAATAAAAACATGTTCCTCTTTCTCTATATATAGTTGAAGTTTGTCAATTAGCTTTGGGACTAAGTTGACAAAATAATCACTTAGCAAACATCTATTTTAATTTTACATTGATTGTCAGTTTATTTAATGGGTGACCATTTTTAATCCAATGAAATGCTTTCTAGAGTTTTATAGTCCTAATTCCACCTACCATCTAACAAAAAAATTGCAAATTGAAGCTTGAACTAATAACATACTATTTGCGTGGATGACATAAACCAAGTTGAAATTTGGTTTAAAATCAGTTCTCATAAGCTTAGCAAAAGCCAATAAGTGTCCACCTAAAGCATCAATGTTAAGTATGTGTTTTGATGTACATATAGGTCCCTGGGCTCTCCGAGATACCAAACAGAACATGAGGGTTAACACTTTACCAATGCAGGTCATCAGGACTCCTTCAACATTTGAAATGAAACATGCAGAAAGAGAAAAGGCTGTCTGTTTGACGGCGATTCAATCGATGAAGTTGGTAAACGTGTAGACGTGACCTTTTAAGTGCTTCAATCACATGTCCTCAGGGGACTCACGTCTCTGTGTTTCCTTGACCCTCGCTGCTGCTTATGGGAGCCTGTGGTGTCATGGCCACAAAGCTGTCTTGCATGAGAAATATAGCACTTCAAACAGACTCTTAAATGAACCAGATCTCAAATATAGAATTAAAGAAATAGTGCATCCAAAAATTCTGAAAATCGAGACATTCCGAGATGTAATATTTGATTATTGTGATGTTTTTATCAGCTGTTTGGACTCTCATTCTGATGGCACCTATTCACTGGTGAGCAAGTGATGTATTGCTGAATTTCTCCAAATCTGTTCTGATGAAGAAACAAACTCCTCTACACCTTGAGTGGCCTGAAGGTGAGTACATTTTCAGCAAATTTTAATTTTCAGGTCAGCTGTTCCTTTAAACAAACCCTACTACTCTATTGCAGTGATCTGCCACTTTGTGGGTCATGTAGAGATTTGTATTTCTTGGATTTAACCTCAATCTCTTTGGTTTGACAAGGCACTTAAGAAACAGGCAGAACAACTCTAAACCAAATTTGGCGACCCAGGCTGCAATTTCTTCAAGAGCTGAACGCAAAGAGAAAGCATGCTTCAAATATCTAATGAGCTCCACTGGGTTCTTGCCATTTCATAGATTGCTGTATTTGTAGACGCCAGTTGTTTGTGTCCATCAAACGTAATGGGAAGTTAACATGCGTGTGATACCTGTTGGGACATTTGGTTTGTCTCCGTTTAATTTGTTTTCCATGCCTTTCATGTTTCTTGCAGTCGATGTAGTCAGTGTTCACCTGAGCGAGTTGGTGTTGGTATTCCTGTTGTGTCTGATAGTAGTTTGGCTGCTGTTTACCACCCGCGCTGGAGTGAGGAGGTTTGACGTCCAAAGGGTGGACGCAGGTCATCCCTTTAAGAAACATCAAACCTAGATGTAATTGTGGCCGCCCTTCCAACATCTTTGATGTCTGGAACCCAAGCGTGACCAAAGTCTTGTGTAAAATTATAGTGAGGTGTAGACACAGAATATTAAGGCTGATGCAGAATATATGCAGGAAAACATGTCCAGGTCACATTCTGTCGCAAAAAAATAAGATTTTGAAAAATAAATTCTTCCTTTTATTTAGAAAGATGTATTAATTTTATTTAGAAAGATGCATTAATTTTGTTTAACAAAGAAGCGTATAAAAATCTAATTAAAATATTACTTTTAATATTATTAATATTAAATTTATATTAAAATATTAAGGAATATATTTAGCATTGATAGTAATCAGAAATGTTTCTTGAGCAGCAAATCAGATTATTAGAATGATTTCTGAAGGATCATGTGACACTAAACACTGGAGTAATGACGCAGAAAATTCAGCTTTGATCACAGAAATAAATTACATTTTTAAGTATATTCAAATAGAAAACAGCTATTTTAAACTGTAATAATATTTCACAATACTACTGCTTTTATTGTATTTTTGACTGATTTAATGCAGCCTAGGTGAGGTTAAGACTTTTTTTGTACTGAGGTACTGTACTGTGCTGGCTTTCCATGTGTTTTTGTTTAATTTAACTTAATTTTTTTGTGATGCAACTCTCCATATATCATATTTTACATTCATGGAACCATAAAAAAATAAGAGAAGAGAAAATAATTGATTTTGATCTTTTGATTGAGATTACCTTCTTTCATTTATCCAGTAGTGTCTGTAGCGTCATTAAACAAGACACAATCTTTGCCACTGCAGATTCTCATGAAAAATCATAAAAAAAATTTTTTTTAAAGAAAAAGTGTTTAAAGCCATAAACTGATCCGAAATGCTCTGAGATTAAGTTCTAGACTATATATACTACCAGTCAAAAGTTCGTAAGATTGTCTCTTCTGCTCACCAAGCCTGCATTCGTTTATTTTTACTTTTTAAAATAACTGTTTTCTATTTGAATATATTTTAAAATGTAATTTATTCTCGTGATCAAAGCTACTTTTTCAGCATGATCCTTCAGAAACCTAATAAATGCAGGTTTGGTGAGCATAAGTCTTTAAAAATCTTACTACTCAAAAACTTTTGACTGGTAGGGTAACTACTCACATTAAGCAACTTTAAGGCATCAATAACATATAGAACAAATATTTATTTTTAGTATATTTCAAAACATCCACATATATGTCATATTGCCACAATTGCAAACAATGCCTTTTCATCTCTTAATCTTCAGTCTGTTCTGAAAGGTTCATAGTTGATTGCTAAAAATCAATTTGTCTATGGAGAAAATGAATGGGATTTTTACTTTGGTAACCGCTCTATTGTCACCGAGTCAATTTAGATACTCAAGGCCACAGATATCATTCACTAAGAGGATTACAGCTTGCTATAATTCAGCACAACACATCGATGAGATTATTTAGTGCATCGAGCGTAACTGCTCTTTTGTCCATTACTGTGTTTAGGCCATTTATTTTGTTGGAAGCGTGGAGAGAGGATGATGAAGAGGAAGACGAAGCATTTTAATGCACATTCTCCTCCTCTATCTATCTTCCTAAGCTTTGCGATTGGCTATTAATAACTGAGTATTGTAAACGCAGACAGCTACTAGGCCTCATCAATCAGGCAATAGTACGTATAATTATAATTATTCTATGCAGATGGCTTGGGGTGCTGTGATTAATCATTTTGTTAAAGAGGCATTCTTTGATATGTCTGCTTGGACTCCATAAAGCATATCATTAAAACCCATTTAGCCATTCAAAAGATTGAATGACAGGTTATCAAAGACAAGCTGAGCCCCGCCTCGCCACTTCAGCTGAAGATGTCACTGTAGCATCTGATTATATCAAGACTTAAATTAACACAACTCTCTGTGCGTAACAGGAGCCTCTCGTCAACTGAGTGATGCTCAAAGATCCTTTCAAGGTAAATCATATTCTGTCCTTTGATACGGGGTTGGAGAGCAGGTCTGAAAATGAGAACATGTGGACTTTAGTGTTCTCTATCTTAGGTTTGGAATTCAGAAGCATCAATGGGTGACCAAAGGAACAAAATATACAATTCACTCTTAAAAATGTGCAAAATGTGAATTTCTAGGGGTACAGCAGCTTGGCACTGCACCAGTACCTTCAAAGGGACATCTTTGTGTCTTATTTACCCCTAAAAGGTACATATTACTAGTCTGAGGTACTAATATGCATATATTAGGGTTAAACAAGGTACAAAGTTTTTTTTCTGACGATATATTGGCTACGCTGCAAGGCTCAACAAGGTTTTTAGTATTATTATTTATTATTATAGCAATTTTCTATGGAGGGACAAATCTGTAGAAAAATAAATAAATAACTATATTGATAAATGTAATGACAGGAAAATAAATAAAGAAATAAATGTCTTGATAAAAATTAATATAGTTAATTTGTAAAAAAAATAAAAATAAATATTACCTTCTTTTATGTATTATTTTTACATTTATTTTTTATTTATTTTAACTTTGATTTACTTGTTTCAGTTATTTTTATATTTATTTATTTTCTTATGTGTTTATTCATGTATTTATTTTTAGATCCATTTATTGTTATATTATATTATATAACTAATTTACTATTTTTACTATTTTATATTGTATATTTATTTTATTTATTTATTGTCATCCATTCTAATGAAAATAAAAAAACAGCAAATTATTTATTTGCAATCATTTTAAATTAATAAATTTTTGTGAAGAAAATAACATTAAATAACATATTTTTAATAATAGTATATTATTCATTTTTGATTTTTACAATTAATTTTCATTCCTTTTAACTTTAATTACTTATTGTTTTATTTATTTGTATATTTATTTATTCTTAAATTTATTTATTCATGCATTTATTTGTTATATTGATTCATTATTTTATTTTATTGTTTATGTATTATATTATATCGATTAATTTATTGTTTTGTATATTCATTTTATTCATTTATTTTTGTGAAGAAAACTTCATATTTAAATATAAATGCTAATGTAAAAAATGTTTTACAAAATTATATATATTTTCTATATTTGTATTATTTCAATATGTTTTTGGATGCACATTTATTTATTTATGTAAATAAATTCTATTTATATTGTATTCTAAACTAAAGAACATTCTATGTGCAGTCACAAACATATATTTATTATGGCTTATTATATTAAATCTTCACAAATCAATATTACACTGCAAGGCTCAGCAAGTTTTTTTTTTATTATTATATTATATTGTATTATTATTTATTATTATTATTATTAAAGTCCTTTCCTATAGTGGACCAAACCTTCAGAAATTAAAAATAAATAAATATATTGATAAATAAATGTAACAATAGGAAAATAAATAAATGACTTGATAAAAACCAGTGTAGTTCATTTGTAATAAAAATTAATCCTGAATTTATTTTTTGTTACCTTTACTTTATGTATTCTTTTTTTATATATATTCATGTATTATTATATTATTTTATATTTACTTATTTATTATTTTTGCATATTCATTTTATTCATTTATTGTCCTCCGTTCCTTTTAATGCAAATTAAAAAGCTAATTATTTATCTGTAATCATATTAAACTAATACATTATTTTTTACAAAGAAAACTTAAATATTTACAAATATTAAAAAAAATTATTTTATGAATTTATAAATTTTTTATTTGTTATCATTTTAAAGTACACACACATATATATATATATATATATATATATATATATATATATATATATATATATATATATATATATATATATATGATTTTTTTATGTTTTTGAATGCACGTAATATTTATTTATTGCCTGGTATTCTTACTCATGTAAATCTAAGTGACTGTTTCTATTGTATTCTAAAGAATGTATTTTGTGTGCAGCCACAAACATATTTATTATGGTTTATTATATTAATTGTTTTGTTATATTTTGACATTTGTTCACAAACTTATCACACATCTCTTAATTTTTTTAGCAAGTCTAGCCAGTGTTCAATACATAAGATGTATACACAGTGCAGCTCTGTCTAAACTTTAAATGTTTATGGTTACCCCCTATAGTATATCTCTGTCAAAAACACAATGAGTGTCTCTGAACGCTTCTCTATACAAGTATAAGCCCTGTCTTTTCTGGCCAATGAAAAAGTTCACAAAATTGAATAAGAGCCTACTACATGAACATTGCTATATAGAGAATAAGAGGCCTACTAGTTGATGGAGGGGCGATGCCAGACATCTTGTCAGAGCACGCAACATACCTTGATAACATTGAACCCAATAGATTTCATTTTCTCCCAAGTGAACAGGACCATTGAGAGCACTGCTGAAACTTGGCAGGGTGTCCTTATTGTTGTCTGAACAGCCTGATGTGATATTAGTAGTAATAGTTTTACAAATAGCATCCGTCTGAAGTACAGCACAGTTGCAGTTTTTCTCTGACAGGGAGCATTTAAGGATAAAAAAGGCTGAGGAACTTTGATTCAACACATTGCAGTACTTTGGCTTCTTAATTGTGCTCATTCTGAAATGACAGGGGTTTTTGGCTTTCAAGATATGGAAACAAATGGATATTACTGCTGGAGGTTGATGAAAACATGTGCACTCTCAGAAGAGTGTCTGGATGTTGAGATTACAGCACTGCTGCTGTCTCAGATATTCCCTCACAGCCTTGGACATTTCATTAATCGTCTGTACATTTTCTCAGACCCTTTCACATTGATTAATTTGGGGCTGAGACAAATGTGAGACAAATGACCATAATATCTGACCATTTGTCTCAGCTTTGTTTCATCAACTTCATTCTCTAATGAACGATGGCTGGTTTTTGTGTGGATTTTAACCATTTCATATTACATTTTTTTACATTGATTTAAAGGATTGGTCTACACCAGAATTAACAATACCTGATAATTTACTTTGTCATCCGAGATGTTAATGTCTTTCTTTATTCTGCCGAAAAGAAATTAAGGTTTTTGAGGAAAACATTCCTGGATTTTTCTCAATATAGTGGACTTCAGTGTGGATCGGGGGTTGAAGGTTCAAATTAAAGTTTCAATGCAAGTTCAAAGAGCTATACATGATCCCACCTGAAGAATAAGGGTCTTAGCGAAACTAGCTCTGCGATGCACGTTCAAAAAGGTACGAAGGACGAAAAACTTCATCTTCATCATCACTTCATCTTTTTTTTCAGGTCACACATGCCTGATAATGTAATGTGTGAGGTCGAGCTAGTGCAAGACGAGCATTTGTGGTTAAAAAGTATATACATTTTTATTATTTTTAGAAAATGACTCATCGTAACGTTAGATAAGACCCTTATTTCTCGGCTGGGATCATTTAGAGCCCTTTGAAGTTGCATTGAAACTGCAATTTGGATCTTCAGCCTGTTGATCCCCATTAGCCGCGTTTCCACTGTCGGGCCAAAAGCGGGCGTGCTAGTGCGTGCCAGGGCCAGTCGCGTTTCCACTGTCACTTCCGGGGCCTGATCGTGCCTCGTCGGTGCTTCCTCAGGGCCAATGGCCCGGGTTTTTCGGCCCGACGAAAACCTTGGGCCAAAGCGGGCCAGCTGGGGCTTGAGGCGTGGTCAAAGTGAAAGGTGGAGTTTATGCAAGGTTCAGTGCAGTCAGGTAAAAGTGTGTCTGCGGTAAGATGCGCATTTCGCATACATCGTGCAAAGAACTCAAAAACTTTAAATGAAAAATAGTCAGTACTGGTCTGTGGAAGATACCAGGGCTCTTCTAAGCATTTGGGCCGAGGACAATGTACAACGCCAGTTTGACGGCGTCTGCAGAAACGAAGACGTGATAAAATACATCGTTGCTGAACTCGCAAAGCTAAATATCCAGCGCACCACATTGCAAGTTCGAGACAAGTGAAAACATTATTTAAATGCATGTCTGATGAGTATCTATTCTTATTTAAACGTGGACAAATGCAAATAAGATCCTATAAAAATGAGATCTGATATATAAGTTGATTTAAAAAAAAAAAAAAAAACTGACCAACACACCTTGATAACATGTTAACATTTACTGTACCTGTACCTAAATAAAGGCATAAAAGATTACACTAGAAATACGACTGTGTAGTTATTTTTTGCAGATAGTATGCAACATTTTGTTTGATGTAATACCAAGTTAGACGAAAGATTTGTGTGTAGGTCATAAAAAAACAAAGCTTCTTTTCAAGTGATTTATTAATGTAATGTATTACAAATATTGCTGCTGTATAAACAACTGTTGTAGAGCACTTCTCGCATCAGAACAGACATCACCAACATTACAAGGTGAGCGTTCAGCATCTTCATCATCGGCGTTTCTGCATTCGCTGTATCCTGCTTCCACGTCGCTGTATTGGTCATTCGCCTTGCAGCTAACAAAGCCTTCGGCATAAACGCCGCCGAGCCTCCGTCCACGCATCTTGGTTTCGCTACCTCATCTTTCACCAAGAACACAAGAAAACAGCCGCTTCGGTTCTCTCTCCGTTTTATTCGTTCGATGATCACACTACGGTGGCCTACCTGACATATTTTCAATCTTCCCGCTGAAAGGGGAGGGCTTTCGTGACGTTTGATCCAAAGAGGTGTGTAACGGGCGGGCTTTAGGTTTGCGCAGCGAGGCTACTGGCTCAATAGTGGAAGTCCACTATATGGTGAAAAATTCTGGAATGTTTTTCCTCAAAAACCTTTATTTCTTTTCGACTGAAAAAAGAAAGACATGAACATCTTTGATGACATGGGGTTAGTATGTTATCAGTTTTATTTTTGGAGTGAACAAATCCTTTAAATATGTATTCTAAACAGATTTACCAAATTCAGAAGTGTTAGGAATGATATATTTAACTTCCATATTTCTGAATATTCAGCTGCACATGATATTGGATAGAACCTGATTTTAGTCATCAGAGGATTGGAATTGTCGAAAGTGGAATATGATATTAATGGTTCGTATTTTTATTCCCCACCTAAACTCGCTTGGCTACATCTCCATTTTAAAAGCTGCAAAGTTCATTTTTTTAAAGTTTGGAATTAATACTTCCTTATATTGCTTAAAATATATTTCATCAGAATATGGTAATAATGGATTCTTATACCTTTATTGAGCAAAGCAAAGAGGCAAACAAGAGCAATTTTAAATTTACATTTGCAGAACATAATCAAGCAATGCCAAGCCTCAAAGTACACAGTGTTTCCTTCATTTCAGTCTAATATTAACAGTGCAAGATAAATACATTTACAATAAATTTATAGCTCTTACACTATGAAGTATTTTATACAGACAAGCAATAGCTCCATTTCATGCACAAGTCTTTTACATGAACAAATTACATACATCATATGTACATAAATCAGAATAATTTAAAAGCTGAATTTAATCTGTGTGACTCTAAAGAACTTTGACAACATATTTTGGCTCAGCCAAAGGAATAAGTTAAATTTATGGTCTCTAAAGTTTCTGGTGTCAGATAAATGATTGAAAAACAATTTTTGTCCGTTGATGATGTCAGTGTTGTTGGTAACGCATTAAAAGTAATGCAAGTGACGTAGAGAGTAACACATTACTTTTTAATTTAGAAGAAAATGTCTTTTTAAAAAACACCAGTTACTTTGTTTTTAATTTTTTGATTGACATCTCTCCTGTTCCCACATTGAGAGAAATCGGGAGGTGAACGATTAGTTACCTTCCAGAATAAACATTTTCTGATAATTTACTCACCCCTATGTCATCCAAGATGTTTATCTATTTTTTTCTTCAGTCGAAAAGAAATTACGTTTTTTTGAGAAAAACATTCCAGGACTTTAATGGGGAACAGCGGTTTCAGTGCAGCTTCAAAGGGCTCTAGACAAACCCAGCCGAGGAATAAAGATCTTTTCTGGTGAAAAGATGGGTCATTTTCTTAAAACAAAAAAAATTTAATTACTATTTAGCTACAAATGTTCATCTTGCACTAGCCTGACCTCAAGCATTACGTGAGGTGGAAGTACAGACCCAGTGTTTACAAATAAAACATGCAAAGAAAGTCAAACACCCTTTACAGAAAAACAGTAAAACAACCATGTTGGACAATTTAGAAGAGGAAAAAATGAGATGGAGATTATTGCCCTACCCTACCTAATCATGTATGACTTTTCCAACATAATTACGCGATGAGTGTAGATGCGCGTCGACAAATCATTTTGTTAGATAAGATGCTTATTCCTCTGATAGGGATCGTGTGGAGCCCTTTGAAGCTCATTGAAACTGTAATTTGGACCTCAAACCCATTGGCCACCATTGAAGTCCACTATATGGAGAAAAATCCTGAAATGTTTTTCTCAAAAACCGTAATTTTTTTTCAACCGAAGAAAGAAAGACATGAACATCTTGGATGACAAGGGGGTGAGTAAATGATCAGGAAATGTTTATTTAGGAAGTTAACTAAACCTTTAATTATGTAAACATGATGCTACTGTAGTTCTAGACTAAATGTCAGCATGCATTTACTCATCTAACACAAAAAAAGAGTTCAGTATTCCTCAAATGAATAAAAACAATAAAATGCAATTCATTTATGTGCTCATTTGATGATTTGATAACCTTCATATTTTGGTCCCATAAAATAGTGTTTTTTATGGTAAAATATTTGGCCTTCAAAAATCCGGTTGGGACGATGAATACACAAAACAAATCAGATGGATAAAATAAATCCCAAAAAGATGAGAACATGCAGCTGTTGATTTGTCGCACTATGTATAAGCCAGTCTAACCAGTTCTGTGCTTCTGTCTGTTTTAACATGTGTCCATTAAGAGGGCTGAGATATCACGCTAGTGGAAATGCTAGTGCATGCAGCTGCAGAGTTCAAAAGGTGCAACGTCGCTGCTCTTTTGTTCCTCTACAGGCATCAAAGCAGCTCTCACACCTGCCCAACAAAGCATGAGTCTCTACAATTTTGAGCTGAAAAGGCATGTAAAGCAAGCACAAGCCACGCCAAACAACATCATGATATTATACACAGATGTACAACAAGCACAGTGTGAGAAAATGGACCTCAAATTATAAGAATCCAAACACTGGAATTAAGATTTTGATAATGGAACAACTTCTGTACAAGCTGTATATATATATAAAATTAAAATTTTATATATTAATTTTAATAGACATGCCATTATATTTTTAATCTAATGTCTGTTTGTACACAGTTTTTATGAAGATAATACAATCAGTCGTCACAAAACAAAACCTAGGTTTTCATTTACAGACATTACTCTGCTATTTAAATATACAATCAACATATATTGATAGTCTTAAAATCATAATAATAAAAAAAACAATAAAATGTATTCAACAGTATTTTTGGTAAAGGCAGTGTAGCTGCGACTGATACTCAACAACATGCTAATAATAAACCCCGGATTTAACAGAGAATTAACAGCGATATAAATGGAAGTAGCTATGTTAGTACAAAGTCCATTTTTCTCTCTCTCTCGCTGTGCTATATATATCATGACCCTCTGCCTTCCAGACAAATCCTTTACATTGTCGCCTTCATAGTCCAGTAATATGCAACAACAGGTGCAAACCCTTCATATCGTATCTTCAACAACCAGCGGTAACAGCAGACAGATCGTTGCCAAGGGGATCAGCTGGTCAAGTTTTCCTAAACAAACCCACTGGGTCCTGGAGCAAATGCCGATTGGGTAAGTTGTGTATCTCTTACAGCCAGCCAACTTACTTGAGTAGTAAAATGTAGCTAAACACCAAGACAGTATTAAAGGGCACCTATTATGCCTCTATTTGCAAGATGTAATATTGGTCTTAGATGTCCCCAGAATGTCTCTGTGAAGTTTCAGCCCAAAATACCCCACAGATAATTTATTATAACAATGACAATTTTTAGGGCATGTCTAAAAAAAGAGCTGTTTTGGTGTGTATCACTTTGAACTAGGGATGTAACGGTATTATCAATATCGTGATAAAGCAGTGGTAAAACTGTCTCAATATTATCGTGGTCACATGACGATATGAAACGATAGATATTCCGGGCAAAAGTGTAGTTTTTAAAATATATTTACTACTTTTTCTAACATAAAAGGTCTTTAAATTTGTGTTTTTGGCTGTTATGCTTTGGCACAGTATGTGTCAAACAAACGCAATCCGGTGTTTTTCGCTCCTCAGAACAGCTCACTTCACAGTGAATGCAGTGAAGTCGTTTATTGCATGTGCTGTGAGTTTAGTGCGTGTTTTTGGAACGCAACGGCCACCAGTTATGCTTCATTTTTGCAGCAGATGATTACAGCATTTCACTAGATTTGTAATGAGACGTGTTTTTGTAAGCCTGTTTTCACTGAAGCTGGAGTTTTCTGTCGAAATAAAAGCTCTACTGCTGGTTTTTTTTTGTCGAAATAAAAGATTAAAAGTGAAGTATGAAATGCTGACGGCTAGCGGTTTAAATGGGTAACGTTACTGGAGTCCAAGTTCAAAATATCTCTTTCAAGTGTAGAAAGAAGTACAAACACACTGACAGTGGTGCAATACAGCACAATGTTACAGAGTTTGCGTCATGTGACCAACTCGATAGCGAAGTGAGGATGTATTTGCTTGCACCACCGCACAGACTGCGCAACGCGATAACTTACACACACAAATACAGTTAAAATTTTAGCTAAGAGAAAGCAGTCGAGTGAAATGATTTGCACACACATAAATATATTTAGGTAGATTTTGAGGTGCATTTGAAAAATAAAAGTAATCCACTCCGTTCTCAGTGGCTCAGATGTTCGGAGAAAATGAAGACTTAAGTTCAGTCTTGCATCCAAATACAGAACACTGGCACTGCTTACAAGACATTGTTGACGTTACAGCTGCTTGAGCGTGGAGAAAATGGAGGATAGCGTACAACCAAACACAACTCGCTGAGGGTGGAAACTATGGCACTGCAGAACTGTCAGTCAGCAGCTGTGGGTGGGGCCTAACAATGTGACATCACACTGCATTGAGAATCAAAACGGCATGTCTAATGAGATTTAATAGATATCGAAAAACAAGGAGTATGTGGATTTTCGTCGTTATAGGGTGGTTATGTTCACTCACTGCCAACATACATTTATGTTCAAACACCATGTAAAGTGGATTTTGCATAATAGGTGCCCTTTAATGCTCCACAGTCCATGATAACTGTTCAGATATTATATCGACCCATATACTGTGATACAGCTTTGCATCCTCATGAAGAACCTGTTTTGGTTTGTTTGTACCTCACATTACGACATTCCCCGTAACGTGTATCATTTGCCTTTCTCCTCACAGGATTGGGACTTCAACACTGAAAGTGTTTCCTAAATTCCTTCCTAAGCTAAGTTGTTGCTTGAAT
This sequence comes from Garra rufa, assembly GCF_049309525.1. Taxonomy (NCBI): domain Eukaryota; kingdom Metazoa; phylum Chordata; class Actinopteri; order Cypriniformes; family Cyprinidae; genus Garra; species Garra rufa. The sequence goes on along the minus strand of NC_133383.1, from coordinate 7,365,582 downwards.
AGAAGCTGGATGACTCTGATACAGTCTTGGAGGCGCTTTGTGAAGAACCGTTAGATGTGAGATCTATAGAACATCGATTTGTATTCTCCTGAAGGTCCCCTTCGATTACTGGCATCACTGTGGATACTGTGGTCTCCATTCGGCTGGCACGGTAAATGCTGGCCTGTGTCTGAAGATAGCGAGTTGACTTGAGCTCCAGGCCTTCATATGAGCCTTGAGGGACACAAGGACACCAGGAGAATGCCTGCTGGAATCCAGCTCGAAACCTGCACAGAGTATTGTATGATGAAACCCCTTTGAAATGTTCGCCCCCAAACCAGGGATGTCCAAACTCGGTCCTGGAGGGCCAGTGTCCTGCAGAGTTTAACTCCAACTTGCCTCAACATACCTGCCTGGATGTTTCTAGTATGCCTGGTTGGCATCCAATGCTAAATTCTGCAGGACAGTGGCCCTCCGGCACAAAGTTAGGACACTCCTGCCCCTAAACCAACTCTTACCTGTCATTGAGAAGACAGTAAATGATGGGGTTGTACATGGTGGAGCTCATGGCAAGCCACATAATTCCTAAGTACACCTGCTGGATGTATCGTTCCTCAAACAAGTGAGGAAGGAACTGGTGCAGCAGGAAGTAGACATGGTAGGGCAGCCAGCAGATGGCGAAGGTGCACACAACGACAATCATCATCTTCACCACCTACGGAAGTTAAAGCAGAAGTAGTTGAGGTAAGGTAAAAAACTGGATTAGTTGCTTATAGTGCCTTGCGAAAGTATTCATACCCCTTCGTTTTTCTCATGTTTTATGTTGCAGCCTTATGGGTTTTTTTTCCCACACATCAATCTACACTCCATACACCATAATGATAAAGCAAAAACAGATTTGTGACAACTCTGCAAATTCATTAAAATTAAAAAAACCGACGTAAGTACATTGCATAAGTATTCACACCCTTAACGCGGTACCTAGTTGAAGCACCTTAACAGCCTCAAGTTTTTTTGATATGATGCGACAAGCTTTGAACCTTCTGCCAAGTCTGAGGTTCTGAATGCTCTGGACTAGGTTTTCATTAAGGCTATCTCTATATTTTGCTGTGTTGAGCTTTCCTTTCTACTCTGATGAGTCCCTGCTGCTGAAAAACAGCCCCACAGCATGAGGCTGCTACCACCACACTTTACTGTTGGGATGCTGCTGTGCAGGTGATGAGCAGTGCCTGGTTTCCTCCAAACATGATGCTTGGAATTGAGGTTCATAGACCAGATAATCTGGTTTCTCACAAACTGAGAGTTCATTAGGTGCTTTGCTGCAAATTCTAAGTGAGTTTTTATGTGTCTTCACTGAGGAGAGGATTGAGTTTGGCTACACTGCCATAAAGACCAAATTGGTGGAGTGTTGCAGTGATGTTTGTCCTTCTGTAATTTTCTCCCATCTGCATATATGATCATGGAGCTCAACTAGAGTGACCATTAGCTTCTTGGTCACCAGTGTAACCAAGACCATTCTCCATTAATTGCTCAGTTTTGCCAACTCTAGAAAGAGTCCCACTTGTTCCACACTTCTTCCATTATGGATTATTGAGGCTACATGCTTCTGTGAACCTTCAATGCTGCAGAATTTCTTTTGAACTCTTCCATAGATCTGTGCTTTGACACAGTTCTGTCTTTGAGCCCCTCAGGCAGTTCGTTCTATCTCAGATATGCATTTTCAGCTTTAATCTGCCACAGGTTAACTTCACTCGAAGTGTTGTAACATTTATAAGTGATATGAATGCTTCTGAGTTAAATTTCAAGTGTCCCAGAATAGGGTATAAATTGTTATGCAATGGAATCATTTGAAGTTTTTATTTCTATATTCATTATGGTGTATGTTTTTTTTTTAAGACAAGAGTGGGTATTGTTTTGTTTTTAGGGCAACTTTAATGAAAGGTTTTGATCCACTTCAAATGTTGACTACTGTAGATTGTTGTGGGGGAAAAAAACATAACAAAACCTGAAAAAAAAGAGGTATGAATACGTTCGCAAGGCACTGTACCTAGTGATCTAAAAGTAAACCATAGTCGTATTCCTACATGGTCTTGTTGAAAAGACCAGCAAAGTTAGTCCATTTAGTGAACTTCACTGTTCAACAACTTCGCCAGGTAAATGTGGCTAGGTTACTATCCATCCAAGCTGGTCTTTTCAACAAGGCAACTGATATTTAAGCTTTTATGGGAGTTGCTCTTCAGTTGACAACCTTCCGTTTGGCGGTTAGCTGCTCTCGATAACGGTCCGAAGAGTCTCCAGGAATCTCACCAGCCCAGAGAGTGCATCCCACAACCAGGTAAGCGCAACCCATGATGAGTAAAGGAAGAAAGTAGATAAGCACAACCACACAAACGTAATACCTGTGAGAGAGGAAGAGACAGAAAACGCCAGATAGAGAATTGGAATTGGAGGCAGCCAATGAACGAGAACAAGACAAGAACCCCAAGATGAAAATAGATCCAAAGTTGTTGAGACATATTTTGAGCACAGATTTTTACACAAAAGGATGCCACACACCAACACCTCCAAGTCCCGTGTGTTTTCTCGCATTAGTTGCCACTTAAAAATAACCGCTGGAAAAACTTTCGAATCATGAACTGTGAATGCTCACAGGATTCAAGCACTGTGGCAGTGCCTCTTTTCATTCGGAGCGCTGTACAATTCAACATGCTAATTAGCTTGAGGCTTATCTAGAAAGACACTTGCCTCACCAGAGAGGTATAGAGGGAAAATATATGCAGGCCTTTCACGCTTTACCACGAACGTTCCGAATCCACGTCCCACAAGACAGTCCGAAAAAAACAATGTAAATGCTGCCTTCTCTTTTGTTGGTATGATTGAACATCCTACAGAAATGGCATTTGGAATGAGCCAAATTAGTTGTAGGTCTTAACTGCTTTTCGTTGCAAGCATCCATAACTGAGCGGTAGCGTGAGCGTGAATAATTGTCCAGGTGATTCATTTAAAAAATGCTTCTTTGCTTTTGTGGTGTGAAATAAGAAGGCAATTTTGCTAACATGATGGGTGATTGCTTAAAAACAAAAGCCTGCAGTGCACTTGCCAAACTCCTGCAGATTTCAGTGTCTCTAGATGCAAAAATATGTGAGTGTGAAAGAAAACATTAGCTGCTCCCATTCTCTCTCCTTCCCCCTTTCTGTCCCGTTCTTGTTATCCATCATCACACACTCGAAGATCTACCAGCCATTTAAAAAGGGTCCACTGATCATAGCTACTTATCTCAAATGTCAGTGTTACCAAGATTTAGGGCCAGATTTACTAACAGTGTCTTTTGGCATTAAAATAGTACTGTCAGGATTTACTAAAGATGTGCAGTGAAGAGTTAAGGTCATTGCACACTAAGTCCAAAATTTCCGTATGCATTTTTTTTGTTTTGTTTTCTCACATTCGCCATCCTTTCCTATCAAAATGCTTGTTGTGGAATACAAAAATGAAGAAACTTGAACCTGATCCGAATTTTTTATTATGGACGAAAGTGTGTAAACTTGATTAACATAACGTGAGGTCGTATTTATTTTTTTAACCTGTGAAAATTTCGGATGCAAATTTCGTACTCTGTGTGCAATGGCCTTTTTACATTAATTTTCGAATTTCAACATCACTTGTAATGATTTTAAAAAGCATGTAGTGATGGGTGAAACTAAGCTTGTCGCGATTTGAAGTCCCGATCTATATCAAATGATTTGCGATACACAAAATTCCAATCTAAGTCAAATGATTTGCTATCCGCCCTCCAAATCCTGATCTGAAATTATAGTTTGCGAGTAATTTTTCAGAGCGGGACTTCAGAGTGTGGATCGCAAATAATTCGATTTAGATCAGAAATGGTTTGTAAATCATTTCTCAAATTGAATGATTCAAATCAAATGATTTGCAATATGCTATTTGAAGTTCCAATCTAAATCAAATGATTTGTGATACGCAAAGTTCTGATCTAAGTCAAATGATTCACAATCCGTGCTCTGAGTCCTGATCTGAAATTATGGTTCATGAGTCATTATTCAGATTGGTGGAATGCAAAACATTTGTTTCATCAGAACTTCAGAGTGGGTTGGTGAATCTTTTACTTCCGTTTGGAACTTCGGAGTAGGGGTGTGCGATATGACGATTTTTGATCGTGGACGATTAAAATGTCTCCACGATCTGCTTTTGAATAAATATCGTAGTATCGTGCTACAGTGTGCCTCCGTCCTTATATACTGTACATTCACTCACGGGACACTGCACTTATTCATATTCGCGATCACAAAAGTACATTATTTGAATGTGCTTCAAAGTCTTGCCGGTAAAATAACGTCATTTGGTCCGCGCGCTGTTCTGGCATGCGCTTCATGAGCGCGTAAACCTGAAGCACGTGCGCTAAAAGCCTGTCAAACAGCACCTGATTACTAAACTGAGCTATCTTTGGCGTTTAATTTGCTTATACTGTCAAAAACACGCAAGGATTACATATAAAGACAGTCGGTTGTCTAAAGTGAAAGTAAACAGTTAAGAGAAAAACGGATGCGCGCCTGTATAGATGCGTGCAGCTCTGCGACAGAGCTAAACATGCTGCCGATTGTCATTAAAGGGACAGTACACCCAAAAATGTTGTCACTCACATGTCCTAAATCTCTATTAATTTTTTTCTTGTGCTTAACACAAAAGAAGATATTTTGAAGAATGTGGGTAACAGTAGCTGGTCCCCACTGACTTAAAATAAATAAATAAAATATATGGAAGTAACTGGGGACCCAGCAACTGTTTGGTTACCCACATTATTCAAAATAAGTTTTATGTTCAGCATGTTTTATGCTTAAAAAAATGCGAGAGTGAGTAAATGATGACAGAATTGTCATTTTTGGGTGATGATACACTAATAAAACAAAACACAAAGGAAAATCACTCACTGCTCTTGACTGAAGAACTTCAATACAGTTGCTTTAAATGTTGCTTCTATGTATAATTTATGTATATAATGTATATAGTGTTTTATTTTTATATTTGTTAATTAAATTTCTTGAATGCTACTGATAAATACATGGACTGTACCTGAAAATTAAAGCACTGTTTGTTTTATTTGTATAGTATGTGTATTTGTAACATGTAGCTTATCTTTGTTCTTATTTTTTAAAAACAAAGAAAATAATGACAAAGATTTTTTGTCTTCGCCCACTTTTGCTTAAATATCTGCCATTCTTTTTATTTTATATTTTGTTACCTTGTAAGGTTTTGGTTTTAAAATTGAAACATTTATTTGGCTGTACTACTCAGACAACTTGTAAAAAAGTAAAACCAACATGACAAAGAATCGTGATAAAATCGTGAATCGTGATATTTCTTGAAAAAATCGTGATATGATATTTTTACCATATCGCCCACCCCTACTTCGGAGCATGAATTGATGAATTGATTTTGATCGGAACTTTGGAGTGGGTTCGCAAATCTTTTGCTTAAGATCAGATCTTTGTACCGTGGGGCACGAATCATTTGATTTAGATCGGAACTTCAAAGCGGGTTTGTGAATCTTTTCATCTGAAAGATAATTTGTGAGTCGTCATTGAGATTGGGACTTCAGAGTGTGGATCGCCAATCTTTTGCTTCAGATCAGAACTTTGGAGCAGGTTCGCAAATCTTTTGCTTTAGATTGGAACTTTGAAGCGCGGATCGTGAATCATTTTATTTAGATTGGAACTTTGAAGTGGGGATCGTGAATCATTTGATTTCCATCAGAACTTCTGAGCAGGCTTACAGATCTTTTTATTTAGATTGGACCTTAAGAGCAGTTTCACAAATCTTTTGCTTTAAATTGGAACTTTGGATCATTTGATTTAGAATGGAAGTTCGAATGGGTTTGCAAATATTTTGCTTTAGATCGAACTTCGAACTGGATATGCAAATCTTTTGCTTTAGACTGGAACTTTGAAGCACAGATCGTGAATCATTTGATTTAGACTGGATCTTTGGGGCAGGTTTGTGAATCTTTTGCTTTAGGTTGGAACTTTGGAGCAGGTTTGCAAATATTTTGCTGTAGATCAGAACTTCAAAACGGGTTTGCAAATCTTTTGCTTTAGATCGGGAACTTCAGAGCATGGATCGGGAATAATTTTATTTAGACTAGACTTTTGGAGCGGGTTCGCGAATCATTTGATTTAGAACAAAACTTCGGAGCAGGTTTGCAAATCTTTTGTTTCAGATCGGATCTTTTTAGCGCGGATCGAAAATCATTTGATTTAGATTGGGACTTTAATGTGGGTTTGTGAATCATTTGTTTCAAATAATTTTTTTTCTGATTTTGTTTTTCTTAAACAGTAGAAAACATCAAATCATTAAAGCAGTACGGTTATAAAAACGCAACACAGATAAATTAGTGGTTTTACTATAGTAAAAGTGAAGTAAACTTAAGTAGTAATATTTTGCATGTGCTTCACTTTATTTTTTGCCATTTTTTATAAGTGTATTTTTATTTGAAATTCTCTTTTCTTAGAATTTGAAATAGAAGACATAAGTAAGATTTCTGAAACAAAACAAAACAAAAAAAGAAGTGCTTAAAGTCTTTGAAATTCCTGGAATTTCATTTTACAGTATCTGTATGAGCTGATCTGTATCTGTTTAGTAAATCTGGCCCTTGGTCCCTCAGTGACTATCTGTACCTTTAAAGAAAGTTTGAGTAGACAAAAGCTCAAGAAATTAGTCTTGCAAAGTCAAATTCCTGAGGTCTGACAGGTTATGTCACTTGAAGAAGGTATAAAAGCTCTCTGCATTGGAGTGACATGGAAGCCTGCAGGAAGATTGACTGTATGCGTGGGTGAACGACTAAGCTGTTATGGAAATAACCACATCCCTTCGGCACCTGTCACCTATGCGGCCATTGCAGCAGACTGGCAGGATATTGGAGAATCGGATTTGGTAGCAATTAGAGCGCTGACCATGTGTGAAGATCTATCAAAACTCATTCAGCAGCTGATAAATATGTGAGTAAGATGCAGGATGGGGTGTAGTGCTATTTAGCCACAGTTTCAAATATTCATATCTTAAATCAGACCATGCCACTCAAATGGTACCGGTCCTACTGAATACCGTTGAGGGTGCACCCTATGCTTGTTTTTAATTACATTGTTAGATTTTTCATTGTTATGTTGTTGGTGTTTTTCTTAAATAGGCAGTGACTTGCAGGAAGAGATAGACCACACTGCACAAACTTCAAAGTTTGTTGCCTTCGCTTAAGGTGCCAGAATGGCAGGAAAAGAAGAGGAGGTGAGTATGCATTTTTGGGCAATTTAGAGCTTCGAGAGGGATTTGAATTATCATTGTCTTTTTCATATAATTTTTGAAAGGCCAGAAGTATTCCTTTCAGGTGTTTTGAAGTGCCACTCAGGCTTTGAGATTGACTAGTTCATGTCCAGTTCCCAGCGCATTTTGACATTTTCAAATGTCATGCTTCAGGTAGGCTGTCCAACAAACATGCACTTTAGGTTGTTCAAAACAAAGTTTATCTCTGAGTATTTGCCACGTGTGACACTTTTGATTTTACAGATACATTGTCACTGACTTCGACAGCACGCACTTACGTCTTTTGAAAATCCCACACGCTGTACTCCGGCCAGTTGATGTAGCACACGACACGTCCTGGCAGCTGAGCGGTGCTGGAAAAATAGTACTGGGGGAAAGCCAGGAGCAGCGCCAGGGCCCAGATCACCCCCACCACCAGCTTGGTCTCAGCGGACGACAGGCGCTGCTGGAGTGGGTGGATGATAGCCATGTACCTGCAGGGGGAGTTTAACAAAGGCAATGACCTGCTATTTATGCAAACCCAAAGGAGCATCATCCACTTGAATTGCCCCTAAATTATTTGCCTAGTCCTGCTGATTTGATTTAGGGAGTGAGTGAGACAACTAGCCGAGTTTGTCTTTTTAGTGGGTTGGGTTTTTCCTGCAAGCAATGGTTCTCTCAGAGAAAATACAAAGGATGTGGCTTTGTTCTTTGTTTTGAGTTTTAACAGTGTTTCTTCACAGGTATGAACTGGCTCAATTCCATCCTCTCAAAAACTGGTGGTGCCACAAATGCCAAAACTATGGTACTGAATAGGCATTTACAGGGTACTCCAAAGAGCTTAAGGTAAGACTGCCTCTTACTTAAAATAAAAATACCATAGTACAAAAAACCCCAACATACTATAAATCAGAAATGCCCCAATCTGTACCATGAACATGGTGCAGAGATAAAGGGTTGTACACTAGCAGTCAAAAGTGTTTGAACAAGATTTTTTTTTAAGTCTCTTCTGCTCACCAAGCCTGCATTTATTTGATCCAAAGTACACCAAAATCAGTAAAAATGTGAAATATTTTTACTATTTAAAATAACTGTTTTCTATTTGAATATATTTTAAAATGTAATTTATTCCTGTGAAGCAAAGCTAAATTTTCAGCATCATTACTGCAGTCTTCAGTTTCACATGATCCTTCAGAAATCATTCTAACATGCTGATTTGCTGTTCAAGGAAAGTGTATTATTATTATTATTATTATTATTATTATTATTATTATTATTAATATTTAAAACAGTTGAGTACATTTTGTCAGGATTATATGATAAATAGAAAGATCCAAAGATCAGCATTTATTTATAAATTCTACAAATTAATGTGTTTAGCAAGGATGCTTGATCAAAAGGGTTGATAAAGACATTTATAATGTTATAGAAGATTTCTATTTCAGATAAACGCTGTTCTTCTGAACTTTCTATTCAACAAAGAAACGTGAAAAAAATCTACTTGGCTGTTTTTAACACAATAATAATAATAATAATAATAATAATAAATGTTTTTTTGGAACAGAAAATCTAAATATTAGAATGTTTTCTGAAGGATCATGCGACTGAAGTAATGATGCTAAAAATTCAGCTTTGAAGCCACAGGAATAAATTACATTTTAAAACAATGAAATGTTAAACAGTTATTTTAAATAGTAAAAATATTTCAAAATTGTACTGTTTTTGCTGTACTTTGGATCAAATATTTGCAGGCTTGGGGAGCAGAAAAGACTATTTAAAAAAAAAAAAAAAACATTTAAAAACTTTTGACAGGTAGTGTAAATTTTTTATACTCAGGATTATAAAATATTACTTTGGTTGGTACGGTGTTGGGTAAATTAGTCTAAAAAAAGTTACTAATTGACTACTAATTACATCTTCAGCAGTGTAATTAGATTACTGTACTAATTACTCTCTCTAAAAAGTGTTGCATTACTTGACTAGTTGCTTTCTAAATTCTATATCTACTTAGACAATTTTGAGAAATGCATGGATATGGATGGTCTTTAATTCTTTCTAATAAATATATAAAATTCCAGAAATCATTCTTAAACTTAAAGGTTCAAGGTTATATTTATACATACATTTTACCTTTAGATGTAATTTTTTAATGTTAAATTCGCTACTGTTTTATATAGAAAGGTTATATGGTCTCTACAGTATTACATCAGAGGTGGCTGTAATTAAAGTTCAGTAACGAATAATTTGGTAATGCATTACACCCAACACTGCTGTGGTAAAGTGATCGTAACACAATGGTATTCGATATATACCATGGACATTTATGTACAATGACCTCCATGGTCCTTCAAGGAATACCATAGTACATGTACCAAAAAACACAAACGGCTCACCTGTCTAGTGCTATTGCTGTCATGGAGTAAATACTTGCGAAGACAGCTGCAATTGGAAAGAAGTTGTGAAATCTGCAGTAAATAAGTCCGAAGTACCACTCGTTGTGCACTGCATACACAAAGTTAATAACGGTGTTGAAAGCCGACATAGAAGCCTCTGCGAACGCAAGGTTCACTAGAAAATAGTTGGTCACAGTTCTCATGCGCTTATGCGCTAAAATGATCCAGATGACAGTGATATTTCCAACAACTGACACCAGAACTATACAGCAGTACGCGATGGCCCACAGAACTATCTGCCACACCGGCTGAACGAACTGGTTCGAGAACACGTCCGTGTCATTGACCAATGAACCGTCGGTCCAGTTGCCGCTTGAGTTTTGCGAAGTGATGTAGAGAGGATCCATGATCAATAAAACATAAGAGGAAAAGCATTTCAGCGAAGAAGCGAAAAGTTTTTGTTGTTTCGAGATGAACAGGATTAACAAATTAGCAAATGAAATGTCAGTGGTCTTGTCCCAGAGTCTTCAGAATGCGCTGCAGGGCAGGCTGAAACGCGAGCGCGTACTCGGCGCGTCTCACCAAACGCGCTCCTGCGGCTCGCGTGTCCGCGCACTGTCGAACCAGGGTTGACACCGCGCGCTGCATCTTTCCAGTCACGCGCCAGTGAACACGCACATCCTCCTTACCGGCACTTATCACTGTTTGACTTTCAGACGTGTTTTGAGAACAAAGAGCCGAATAAAAATAGCAGACAATTAGAGTAATTTGAAAACTTAAAAGCATCACATCTATGTAAAGCTAAAAAAAAAAAAACATTCTTACTGCGCATAATTATATATGTCTAATTGTATTGGATAAAATAAATATACATTTTGACGATAGAGTGGGGTGAAATGTATCCCATATGGATTGTAATCTTTAAAATACATATTAAGAAGTGTTTTGTGTTTTCTTTCTCATATTTACAGGTTTGAAACTAAACGTTTTTTTATTTTTCCTGTGTACCTGATGCACTTTCCGTCCAGTCAGTCTTTTGGAAAATCCCTGTTACTCAGAATTTCATTTTGGAGGCAGAGCAACAGCAGTATCAGTAAGTATTTGCAATGAATTCTGTCATGTGTTGTGTTAGTTTGTCTCTCTCTTCCAATTTGAATTAGACTTATTGCGGCACTAAAACTGTGGTAATTTCTTATTAGCTGCCACTGTAATAACAAAAAACATGAATAATGAAAGCTTCATATTCACCTTATTTTTCCTGTCAGAGTGGGCACGGCCATTTGAAATTATGTGTCTGGCTTCCGGTCTCATTCGCGTCCAGCTATTTTAGCTGTACAAAACAGCTGGGTTTGCTGTTTGACATTGCAAATTGGTGTGTATTATTATTATTATTATTATTATTATTATGTGTAATTATGAACACTGGTTTGTAGTACAGTTTTACTGCAGGTTATTCTTCTCGATATTTCCAGCATTGGGGGTAACACATTACAAATAACGCAAGTTACATGATCAGATTACTTTTTTCAAGTAACTAGCAAAGTAAGGCATTGCTTTTTTAATTTACAAGAAAATATCTGAGTTGTTACTTCAAATAAGTAATGCCAGTTACTTTGTTTTACCATTTATTGACTGACAAGTCTTCTGTCGTCATGTTGAGAGAAATTAGAAGTACAGTAGTGTTGTGTGCACTGTGTAAACATGATGTTACTGTAGTTCTATACTAAATGTGAACATGCATTATTTCATCTCGCAAAAAAAAAACAGATTCAATATTCATCAATTTATTAAAACAGTAAAATGCAAACTCAGGATATGACGCAAACCTGCAATAAGTAAATTGGATAATTTGTGATAATAAAATAAGATACATTTGTATTATTTAACATATTTTAATCCTATTTTATTAACCAATGTCTTTGCTGCTGACCGTTGATGATCAAATTCAACCATACTAATAAGCAAAAATGTTTTTAGATAAACTAACATTTGTGCTTCGTAGTTTTTTATGTTTGCTGAATTTACTTTTCCTTCAACCTGGGGCTTACTCATTTTGCTTTTCGGTGTGAAGGGTTTTACATTTGCTAAAAATATAACTTTTTATATTAAAACAAACAAGCAAGCCCTGCACAGATTTCTGCCCAGCCCCCCACCATGGCTAAGACCAAAGACTTGTCCAAGGATGTCAAGGACAAGATTGTAGACCTACACAAAGCTGGAATGGGCTACAAGACCATCGTCAAGCAGCTTGGTGAAAAAGTGACAACAGTTGCTTCCTCTGTCTTGAGGTTCCATGAAAGATCTCACCTCGTGAGATCCTTCAGTGATCATGAGAACAGTGAGGAATCAGCCCAGAACTACACAGGGGAGGATCTTGTCAATGATCTCAAGGCAGCTGGGATCATAGTCACCAAGAAAACAATTGGTAACATACTACGGCGTGAAGGACTGAAATCCTGCAGCACCCACAAAAAGTGTGGTCAGATGAGACCTAAATCGAGCTCTTTAGCATCAACTCAACTCACCGTGTTTGGAGGAGGAGAAATGCTGCCTATGACCCCAAGAACACCATCCCCACTGTCAAACATGGAGGTGGAAACATTATACTTTGTGGGTGACAGGACAACTGCACCGCATCAAATGGACGATGGATGGGGCCATGTACCATTAAATCTTTGGTGAGAACCTCCTTCCCTCAGCCAGGGCGTTGAAAATGGGTCCTGGATGGATATTCCAGCATGACAATGACCCAAAACACTCAACCAAGGCAACAAAGGAGTGGCTCAAGAAGCAGCACATTAAGGTCTTGGACTGGCCTAGCCAGTCTCCAGACCTTAAGCCAATAGAAATTCTGAGGAGGGAGCTGAAGGTTCGTGTTGCCAAACGTCAGCCTCAAAACCTTAATGACTTGGGAAGGATCTGCAAAGAGGAGTGGGACAGAAACCCTCCTGAGATGTGTGCAAACCTGGTGGCCAACTACAAGAAACGTCTGACCTCTGATTGCCAACATGGGTTTCTTGCCTTGTACTAAGTACTAAGTCATGTTTTGCGAAGGGGTCAAATACTTATTTCACCTTTTAAAATGCAAATCAATGTTTAACTTTTTTTAAATGCGTTTTTCTGGACTTTTTTGTTGTTATTCTGCCTCTCACTGTTTAATAAAACCTACCATTATAATTATAGACTGATCATTTCTTTGTCAGTAGGCAAATGTACAAAATCAGCAGGGGATCAACTAATTTTTTGCCTCACTGTAACAAAGTAATGCAATTACTTAGTTACTAGTTACTTTTTAGGGAGTAACTAACGCAATATTGTAATGCATTATGTTTAAAAGTAACTTTCCCTAACACTGATTCCCAACCTATGTGCAAACCCTCTATAAAACTTCTATATTGCAACAATGCAATATAGAAGTTTTATTAAAAAAGTGCAGACTTTTGGATTGATAACATGACATGAAACCACTCTATAACGGCTAATAAACCAATTGTCTCGTCTGTAGGCTTACTTCTGCGTTCAAAAATAAGGTGGATACTGCTGATCTTTTTAATAATGTTATAGTATTATGATTACAACCTGCAATCTGTTATGGTGTTTTTCTTTAAGTAAAACAAAAAATTTATCTTTCTGTCTTTTAAGACACACACAAAAAAGGACTGGGATTATATCAGCTGATGGCTAAATCGATTACTTTTATTTTCATCTACTTGAGAAAAATTGTTAGTTTTCACCCTGAATGTGGCATTTTCAGTTTCCATTAACGACTAACCTTTAGCCCAACAGCAAGGTCACTGCATGCATATATCAAGACGTCCACAGGTGGGAAATGTGAGGACTGGATCAATGTACAATCCTTGACCGGCTGCTGAATCTGCCATTACTTGTGCTGTATTTTTTTTTTTTTCATCGACAAGCAATTTCTCGCTGCAAAACATCTCAACATTGTTTTGTGCGGAAAGGTCATAAATCATCATAAAAAAAAATGTTGATGAAAAATTATGGCCAAGGACGGAGATGAAAAGTTTTTCCCCAGCAAAAAAGGAGCTTGGAACATTACAAATAAAATGGTTTCAATTCATCACCATGAATGGGTGCAAAGACAGAAGTTCAATTAGTGAAGTGGCCTATTAGTAAGTGACCTCTGCACATGCCAGTAAATAAGCTTTTGACAGACCTATGCAAATTTAGAGGTCATTTAATTCTTCAAGAGGGTGATGCATTCTCTCGCAGTATGTCTTTTGACTTTTTCATTGTCTTCCATCACTTAAACGTAAGCTTCAGCTCATTGCAAATGAAATATGCAGTCAAGCAAGCAGGGTTATCCTGAGGTTAAGAATAACTTGACAGCAGAGGGGACATTGGGCTATTATAGGACTGAGTGCAGAATAAAAGCAATTCACCATAATTCCATGCTCTACTGCCAAACTATCTTTTTTATGTTATCTAAAACATAACGTTCCTTCATTCTGCTACTGTAACTGCATTTCACTTACATAATATTCTCTATAACCATTTTAGAGAATGGTTTTTGTTATTACGAAAGTAGCCCAAAAATGTAACCGTATTGTTGTTACACTAGGGCCGTTGTTGGCGGCGGCCGTAATGATGATTTGCGGTTAGGTTATCGGATCAACACAAGAACATATGCTGTGCTGTCAGAAGCATTCAGGGATATTTTGAAATGGTCAAATGGTGTTTTGATTGGGTGAATGATCTTGACCAGATGAGCAGTGAGGTTTTGTCCATTGATTTGTTTTGTTTTGGTCCCACTCTATGCACCTGTCCATTCCCTCCCTGGTGGCTGCAAGTGTCCAAACGAATGTGAGTGATCAGAATTGACAGCGGGGAAATGGAAATTCAATTTCACACGTCACCTGCTGCTTGCTAGAATGTAATCCACTCGAACGAAGGGAAGAGAAATGAATATCTTCATCAACAAACGTGAGACACTTGATGATAATTTCAGTGTTTTTTGATAATTCTGTTGTTTTAGCATTAAAACCTGAAGCTACATGAATATGTAAATATTTTGGCCTGGAAGTGGCTTGACCCTGGAGTCATGAAGGGTAATTGAGTTTCAGAGAGGCTGCTTTGCAGGAAACTCATTCACATGGTAGAATTGCCTTGAAGGCATGCAACGAATAGAGAAGAGATGCATGTTGAGGAATTGTTTTCAACCGTGAGTGACTGGTAATCAATACAGCCCATATGGTCTGGTATCATTAAACTGTAGAATACATTAATTTGTCTCTTGAAATACAGTCATTGCTACAAAAAATCTATATTTTGGACTTGTTCCATGTGTAAAACCTTATTGCATGAAATTTAATTAAATGCAATTAATTAATCATGTTTTAAAATAAAATTCTGCCTTATATTTTCTCTACAGATACCCTGCAGTATTTTCACAGATCTTTGGTTGGAAACCATCAAGTCAAGTAATGTCACCTTTATTTTTATGGTATTTAATGCAGTTCGGATGTTTCAAAGCAGCTTCACAGCATTAAAGGGTTAGTTCACCCAAAAATGAAAAGAGTAGTTCACTTCCAGAACACAAATTACAGATAAGGTACTCACCCCCTTGTCATCCTAAATGTTCATGTCTTTCTTCAGTCGTAAAGAAATTGTTTTTTGACGAAAACATTTCAGGATTTCTCTCCATGTAATGGACTTCTATGGTGCCCCTAAGTTTGAACTTCCAAAATACAGTTTAAATGCAGCTTCAAAGGGTTCTTTAAAGGGCACTTCAAAATCATCATACATTGCTGTTTTACCTTTTTTGTAAAGGGCGTTTGACCTACTTTGCATGTTCACTTTGTAAACACTAGGTTGGTACTTTTGCAGCGATGTGCAGTAGGATGATTTTGAAGTTGGAAGAGAAAATAAGATGGGAGTTTTTTGACCTACCCTGTCATGAACTGGAATACACAGAGTTCACGCAGAGCTAGACAAGACAAGCGTTTGAGGTTAAAAGGTATATAAATTGTAATTGTTTTTAGAAAATAACTGATCGTTTCGCTATGTAAGACCCTTCTTCCTTGGCTGGAATCATTTAGAGACCTTTGAAGCTGCATTTAAACTGCATTTTGGAAGTTCAAACTCACGGATGCCAATGAAGTCCACTATATGGAGAGAAATCCTGAAATGTTTTCCTAAAAAAAAAAGATTTCTGTACGTCTGAAGAAAGAAAGACATGAACATCTTGGATGACAAGGGGGTGAGTACATTATATGTAAATTTTTGTTCTGGAAGTGAACTTCTTTTAATTACTCAGCTTCGTGTCATTCCAAACCCATAAGACATTTGTTCATCTTCAGAACACATATTACAGTATTTTTGATCAAATGTTTGATGAGCTTTCTGACCCTGCATAGAAAGCAGTGCAACTGAAATGTTCCCAAGCCCAGAAAGATAGCTAGGACCGTTAAAATACTTTATGTGACTGTGGCATCGTGGTACTCTCATGAACGTGTGTCAAAGACTGACATGGAAGAGAAGAAATTGTTAAATAAAGTCATTATTTTTGTTTTCTTTGCGCACAAAAAATATTCTCGTAGCTTCGTAAAATTACGGTTGAACCACTGATGTCACATGGACTATTTTAACGATGTCCTTTCTACCTTTCTGGGCCTTGAACGTGTTAGTTGTGTTGCTGTCTATGCAGGGTCAAAAAGGTTTTGGATTTCATCAGAAATACCTATTTTTGTCTTCTGAAGATGAACAAAGGTCTTACGGGTTTGGAATGACATGAAGTTGAGTAATTAAAGGAGAAGTTCACTGGCATGTCTTTCTGTCTCATGTCTTTCTGTCTTCAGTTGTAAAGAAATGAAGGTTTTTGAGGAAAATATTCCAGGATTTTTCTCCATATAGTGGGCTTCAATGGTGGCCAATGGGTTGAAGGTCCAAACTGCAGTTTCAATGCAGCTTCAAAGGGCTCTACATGATCCCATCTAAGGAATAAGGGTCTTATCTAGCAAAACGATCATTTTCTAAAAAAAAATAAATAAAAAAAATCGCTAAGCTTGCACTAGCTCTGCAATGCGCATGCAGGTCTTCACGCATTACATAATCATATTTGAAAGGTCACGCGTAGTCGGTTCTTCATGTGTGTACTTAGGGTAGAGTAGGATGGAAAAACTCAGTTTTTTCTCACCTGCAACTTAATTGTTTTACCTTTTTTTTTATAAAGTGTGTTTGACTTTCTTTGCACGTTCGCTTTGTAAACACTGGTTTGGTACTTCCACCTATGCCACACAACAGTTTTCCAACATGATTACGCTATGCGTGAGGTTGGACTGGTGCAAAATGAGCATTTGTGGTTAAAAAGTATGTAAAATTTTATTTTATTTAGAAAATGACCAATCGTTTAGCTAGATAAGACATTTAATTCCTTGGCTAGAATTGTGTAGAGCCCTTTGAAGCTGCATTGAAACTACAATTTGGACCTTCAACCCCATTGGCTCATTGAAGTCCACTATATGGAGAAAAATCCTGGAACGTTTTCCTCAAAAACCTTAATTTCTTTCTGACTGAAGACAGAAAGACATGAACATTTTGGATCACATGGAGGTGAGTAAATTATCATGAATTTTTTATTGTGGAAGTGAACTTCTCCTGTAATGACAGAATTTTTAAATTTTGAGTAACCTTTAATTATCTTATTTAATTAAACCCCAATTAAGCAAGCCAAATGCAAGAGTGGCAAGGAACCATCAGGTGACAAAAATGAAGGAAAAAAAACCTGAAAACCGTGGACTTGCTTGATCAAAGTCGGTGAGTTTCATAAAAACAATACCTAATATACATGCATCCGAATCTTGTTTGGGTCGACAAAGACAGGACCGAAACATTATAAATTTCAATCACATGAAGGGCCGTGTCAAGAGCTCAGCTGCTGTATTTATTTAGCAAAATTATTTATTCATTCATTTTTAGGATGATCCCTGATGAGCCCATGACGAGCGACGCGGCAGGACCAGGTGAGCGTTAAAAAGGGCCGCCATGCACACGTGATCTTCAGAAATGAAATGTCAATTTCAATTTCATTCAGAAATTGGATGTACATGCTCCGTATCAGGGTTCACACGAATTAAATTGGATTTGAAGAGTGATCTCTTGAAGAATGAAGCCATGCAATCATGTCAGTTTCAATGAGTGAACAAACAGATAAAATTGCTGGCATTCTTCTCACATACATACTCATTAAATAAAAAATAAGATAATAATAATAATAATAATAATAATAAAAGTAGGCTGTTCTCTGGGGTTTGTAAAGTGTTCTTCAGATTAGTTGCAGACACGTATAGTGGCTTTTAACTTTGCTAAACATAGCTGTTAAAAAGAACAGTATTTTAATTGCATGTTCATAATTGCCAGCCAATCAGATATTTGCCAGGAAATCATTACCTCTGCAATATTCATAATATTAGCATCAAGTTGTCGTTTGATTCCTAATTAAACATTAATAAGTGAGTGCAATGTACAAGCAGCTCTCAACACTTGCTAGGAGGAGAAGCTGGGAACTTTTTATGATAAACGAGATGTAAATTAGACTTGGGTAATTATGTTGATCAGTCAGCCATGGTTTTGTTGACTTACTCATTTTAATAATCAGTGTTTTTTAGAAATGCAGAAAGAAGGGCAAAAGAAACCTAAATGAAAAATCTCACTTGTTGATGGAGGCTTCATTTTCATCTAATAAAATGTTTTAATGTTACACAAAAGCAAATGTATTGCATTTATTGTAACTTTTAGTGAATCTGAATCATTTTTTGAACATTCCCTCTCAGTGCCTCAGAAAATAGTTGAGTTTGAAAGTCTGAAATCACATTGGATTCAAAATCCTACACTGCAAAAAATGCTTTTCTTTCTTAGATTTTTTTTGTCCTGTTTCCAGGCAAAATATCTAAAAATTCTTAAATCAAGAAGGATTTTCTAGATGAGTAAAAATTGTCTTGTTTTTAGGAAAAAACAAGTCAAAATTAAGTGCATTTTTGCTTGAAACAAGCAAAATAATCTGCCAATGGGGTGAGAAAAATAATCTTGTTTTCTGTTTGAATTAAGATTTTTTTGCTTACCCCATCGGCAGATTATTTTGCTTGTTCTAATGCTTGCTCTTAATTTTGACTTGTTTTTTTTTTTCTGAAAACAAGAAAATAATTTTTACTAGAAAATCCTTCTTGATTTAAGAATTTTTTGATATTTTGCCTGGAAACAAGACCAAAAGCTAAGTAAGAAAAGCATTTTTTGCAGTGTAGTTTTATGATTTTGAAATCTTTAAAGCAGAGAAATTTTGTGATGTAAAATAAAGAAGTTTGTGGATTATTAAATTAATAATTCTATTCAGCAAGCACTTAAATTGATAAAGTGACTGTTTATAATGTTACAAATGATTCTATTCTATTTTTTAAATGCTGTTCTGTTGAACTTTTTATTAATCTTAGAATACTAAACAAATGTATCCGTTTCCACAAAAATATTAAGCATCACTACTGTTTTTAACATAAAATAGAGAATATTTTAAATTATAATAATATTTTGGAATATTAGGGAAGAGAGTTCTTTCAAAAAAAATCTTAGCAACCCCAAACTTTTGAATAATAGTATGCCCTGAAGGTTAAAAGTATATTAGTGATATTAATCATGTCGCTTTTTAGAGCATAAAGTGCCCTTTGGAACATTTTCAGATTTCTATTGAAAGCATAATTGTATTAAATCTCAAATAAAAATGCAAAACACATGCATTTTCATTATTAATGTCAGACTTTTGGATCCCATATGTTGTACTTCTATTGAACATTCATTATGGAGCTCTCTGCATTCTGGCAGATCCCTGCTAAACAGGTTCTTCTTTCTTTCAGTTCACTGATTGTGGATGAAATTAGAGGTCTTCAGATGTGCTGTTGGCAAGAAAAAGATGGCTGATTCAGTGTGCCAACAACAAGTTTTCTATCATCTCTTGGCTTGCCGGCAGGAATGATAGGCTGAAAGATGTAGGTATGCCACAAAACTGATTCTGGAGGAAATGGATTTAAATGCTTTACAATATTTTGGAGTGGAGCACAAAAGCACGATTGAATTAGCCTAAATAGTTAGTACACAAAAATGCAAAGTTTATCCAAGGCTCATGGATTGGGAAAGTTGGCAGTCACAGTCTTAACTGACCCATCTCCTCAGTTTGAACTGTGGACAGCGGAGATGTGAGCGTGCATGTGTGTTGACGGAATAAAAAAACCCTCTGAAGTATCTCTAGTGTGTTCACAGACGCCATTGAAACGGCCCAATACTCATTATCCCCCACTCATCATGCAGTGAATCTGACTCTGGTTTAAGTTCACCTCTAAATCCCTGATTATTATGTCTCAAGTGAGAGGATTTTATGGAGACTTCCTTCTCTGAAGAACCGTAGAGCTAGGCCACATCCATTTGGATGAGAAGTCTTATCCTCTGCTTATCCACAAGGACATCTCAGGCTTACAAGTTTTTAATTTATTATGATCCGTCAGAGCAAAAAGTTTGTCTACAGCACAGCAAGAACACAAGCCTTTCGTCTTCGCTGTGCATGTCTGCTTCAATCCCCATTTTAATTATGTGAAGAATCATTGAAGGTTATTAGGCATGCGTCACTAACTATTATTGTTCTTCAAACTTGAACAAAAATGACTTGTTTTGCTAAAGTGACAACACCGCTATCAGAACGGTCTCAGGTTTTAAAATTTTAAAAACAAATGTTCCATTCATTTTAATGCAATGTTTGTTTACCCTAAGTATTTAAAAAAACAAATCAGAATGTTCAGAGAATGTTTAAAAGTAACGTGTTTGCAAAATGGTAAAATGGAATGTTCAGTTAGGGGGGAAAAACTTCTTAAAACATTTAAAAAACTGCCCTGCTGAAAAAAAACCCCAGCTAAAACCAACCTAGGCTGGTTGGCTGGTTTTAGCTCATCAACCAGGCTGGTTTAAGCTGGTCAGCAGGCTGGTTTTAGAGGGGTTTTGGCCACTTTCCCAGCCTGACCAGGCTGGGAGACCAGCTAAAACCAGCTAAGACCAGACAACCAGCCTAGGCTGGTTTTAGCTGTTTTTTTCAGCAGGGATTTTTTTTAAATGTTACTAGTTTCAGAATGTTCAGAGAATGTTTAAAAGCAACCTGTTTGCAAAATGGTAAAATGGAATGCTCAGTTAGTGGGAAAAAAACCTTTAGTAACATTTTAAACATTTTTTAAATGTTTTAAGTTTCAGAATGTTCAGAGAATGTTTAAAAGTAATGTATTTGCAAAATGGTAAAATAGAATGTTCAGTTAGCGGGAAAAAACCTTTTAAAACATTTAAAAAACGTTTAAAATGTTACTAGTTTCAGAATGTTCAGAGAACGTTTAAAAGTGACGTATTTGCAAAATGGTAAAATGGAATGTTCAGTTAGCAGGAAAAAACTTTGACATTTTGAACATTCGAGCAGCATAACTTTTTTACAACTTAATGGTATCGGTAGCAAAGCATTCTTTGTTAGCTGAAAACCCTTATCCTTTAGATCATTTATCTAGTTATTTATATGTAAATATCTCTAGCATTATGATGTCAATCATCTTTTGAGTTACTAATATAGGGAACATGTGTTCTAATATCTACTTGTCATTCGTTAGAGTGGTACTCATTCAGAAGTCAGTCGTTAAACTCCCCTCATCACATGAAATATTCATTAGCGCATGGATTTTTGTGTTGTAATGAGATGAATCGTTATGTTGATCATTATATTTACATTTTACACTCATTTAGCAGATGTTTTTATTCATAGTAATTCCTCATGTCCCTCATTCCATCAGTCCTCATGTCATAAAGCTAATGTTTACATGTTTTCTTCACAGACTCGCATCAATTTATTACAAAAACAAAAGGTAACACAAGCGGTAAAATAACGTCATGATACATGATTATGTGTCTGTGATATTATGATCTGAAATGCCCAAGCACAGCTTAGTTTAAGACAAACTGGTATTGCAGTAAGATGAGTTTTTGGTGCCATCTTGTGGATAATTTACACGCTTAGATTAGTTGGTTATTTACGAATTTACAGTTGCAAAACAGCAATTTGCTCCATCAAAAGCAGAGATGGGCATAAATACATAGAAATGTATTTAAAATAAAAATACAAAATACTGAGTGGAAAAATGTATTTAAATACAAATACAAAATACTGTGTAAAAAATTATTATATATTTTATTTATTATATATATATATTATATATTATATATATTATATATATTATATATATTATTATATACAGTATTTTGTATTTTTAAAATACACAAAATACATGTGAAATTGGCCATCAAGTGCAGGCATCCCTATTAGGCTGAAATATATCTGGACATATTCTGAATGCAAAACAAAAACATTTAGATGTGTACTACTGATTAGAAATGATCTTCCCTTCCCCTGCCCTGTAGGAAAAACAAAACGACCCCCCCCCCCCCCCCCCCCCAAACTTCTTTTACTACGTTTTATCACCATCATGACTTCAACTCAGTAACAAGAACTCAATAACACAAAGTTGATAGATTTAAAAAAAAATATCAAAACTGATTGGCTAACAGGCAGCTAATGCTATTTTTCTCCTACACGTGTCGGTGCTTTTTATTCTTTCATGTTTTCTGAAGGCAAATCTGAATGATGCACCATTTTAACTTTAATCAACAAGGAATCGATCATGATGACACCCTTACCTTAATGCAGAAAACTGAGAAAAGTCGCTGATCCAATGCTGACTCTGCTGCAGCTCACGTGCATGAGTGTTAAAGGGATAGTTCACCCAAAAATTACAATTTGATGTTTATCTGCTTACCCCCAGGGCATTACTCATATTTATTAATTTCTTTATTTATTATTTAATTACTGATTTATTAATTTAGTTTGTTTCTTTACACTTTCAAAGAACATTCACAATCATGCTTTTCTAGCAAACAATTTTACAAAAATAAGTTGGTGATAAAACATTAAATGTTCAAAATTAAAGAGAAAATGTATTGACATTTTGTGCTTGTGATTTTAGTGTAGTTCTTTGCAGATTCCTCTTGGTTTTAACTTCAGCATACATTGATTTTGATGAAACTCAAGCTGTGTGTTTATTAGAAGAGGCTGAGGCATTGATATTCAGATATTTTTGTGCCCAAATACATTATCACTGAATATTGGATTATATAACCTGTTCTGTACATGTGCAATATACTGCAACATATGCTATATTTTTATGTTTTTAAAGAAGTCTCTTCTGTTTTTATTTGATCTAAAGTACGGCAGTAAAATTGTGAAATATTTTTTTTCTATTTAAGGTAACTGTTTTCTATTTAAATATATTTTAAATGTAATTTATTCCTGTGATCTCAGAGCTGAATTTGTTTGCATCATTACCAGTCACATGATCCTTCAGAAATCATTCTAAAATCCTGATTTGCTGTTAAATAAACGTTCATTATTATATGTTTTTTTTTTTTATTATTATAATGTTGAAAACAGTAGATTTTTTTTTCTTTGATGAATAGAAAGTTCAGAAGAGCAGCATTTCATTAGAAATATTTTGTAACGTTATAAATAATAATTTTATCATCACTTTTGATCAAATGAAAGTATTAATTTCTATTATTTCTTTCCTAAAAAAAATTACGGACTCAAAGCTTTTAAATGGTATAGTGTACAATGTTACAAAAGCTTTTTATTTCAGATAAATTCTAATCTTTGGATCTTTCTGTTCATATAAGAATTCGGAAAGAAATCTACTCTACTGTACGGTTTTAAATATTAATGATAATAATCAAAAATGTTTCTTGAAAAGCAAATAAGCATATTAGAATAATTTCTGAAGGATCATGTGACACTGCAGACCGGAGTAATGATGCTGAAAATCTTGCTTTGAAATCACAGGAGTAAATTACATTTTAAAATGTATTCAAGTAGAATTTTTTTTTCAAAATGTTACTGTTTTTGCTGTACTTTGGATCAAATAAATGCAGGTATGGTGAGCAGAAGAGACTTCTTAAAAAAACATTAAAAATCTTTTGACTGGCAGTGTAGTTTTCTTTTAATATGCATTTAACAAGTAGGCCTATGGATAATGTACTGCATCACTGTGAATCTGGATTAACGCTGAACTGCCGGACAATAGTGTGGTCAATTACAAAACAGCCAGCAGAGTGTTCAGAGTGAGCGTGCTGTGTGCATGTCATTTAATGAACTCCATGTCACGTTTCCTGCCACCATACTGTGCTTATGACCCGAAGCATTTGACTGTTCAACCAATCACAAGACAGACAGACAATGATGGGTAATCATTGTGATAGACTGTCTCTATGTGTCAGATACTGTACAGAGAAACGAACCTGATCTCATCTGATACAGACAGATGCTCATCATACCGGTCATCTCGACGCCACTTCTGTAACAAGGTAAGAGTGGTGGTTTTTCATTGTAAAATAAATTTAAAAAAGTAATAAATAGCGATTGATTGAAAGTTTGAAAGTTTTGTATAAAAATACTCTATATATATATATATATATATATATATATATATATATATATATATATATATATATATAATTTAAACACTCTCTGCAAATTCTAACACTAAAATGGAATTAAATAGTGCCACCCAGTGGAATTGCAAAAAATTATTATTGTTTTCAAAAAGGTTTCCAGAACATTTCTGCCATTGATCAACCAACAAATAGTTTATTTGTAGTCTTATACTTATTATTGTCTCTGCATATCAAACTAGGATAGGATAAAGTATTTAAACATTGAAAAGAATTACACAGTTCAGCTGTAAGATTAAATGGGTCTTTGAGATCATTCAGAACTGTAATTGTGTTGATCTATGGACGTGTTTCCCGTGTTTTCCCATGAGTCACAGAGGCGTTCCCCCATGGATCAATAACACTGTCAGTCCTGATTATCTATTTGTCCTGGAGTTGTTCTCTGTCTGGTGTGAAGGACACTGATCATTACACACTGTTAATTACTGTATTACATGTGGTCTTACATTACAGTGCTTCAGCTTGGGTGGCCAACAGAATGGCTGTGTAATTAGTAAGGCATTACTGACAGCGCTGTATGTTTCATGCAAGTGATGTTTAAATAGTTTGTGCCAGGGTTATTATCAGTAACAAAAATGAAACTAAAACTATTAAAATAATTGAAATAAAGCCAAAATACAAAATATAAATATTACTTGTAAAACCTGTAAACATGTAAAAACAAAATTAGAAATGTTGACATGCCAATTAACTGAAAAAATCTTAAGTTGGAGCACTAAAAATACTAACTGGAAATAGATAAAAATTAAAACTTAATCCAAACTAAAATTGAAATAAAAATAAATTCAGTTATACAGTAGCATTTAAAAGAGAAAATGTATAAAATGTCAAAAGCACATGAAACAAAATTACTAAAAATGAAAATTGAAAACACTGATTTACTTGTAAAACTTGTAAATGTAAAACAAAATTAGAAATATTGACTTGGCAACTAACTGAAATAAGTTTAAGTTAAAGCAATTAAAAATACTAACTGGAAATAGATTAAAACTTTATCTAAACTAAAACTGAAATGTAAAAAAAAATCAATTAAACTGTACCAATAAAAAAAAAATGAATAAAAATGTCAAAAGCACATGAAACAAAATTACTAAAAATTAAAATTTAAAACACTGATTTACTTGTAAAACTTGTAAATGTAAAACAAAAGTAGAAATGTTGACTTGGCAACTAACGGAAATAAGTTTAGGTTAAAGCAGTAAAAATACTAACTGGAAATAGATTAAAACTGAAACTATGTAAACTAAAACTGAAATAAAATAAATTCATTTATAAAGTAGCATTTACAAGGGAAAAAAAGAATAAAAAAATGTCAAAAGCACATGAAACAAAATTACTAAACATTCAAATGAAAATTGAAAACACTGATTTACTTGTAAAACTTGTAAATGTAAAACAAAAGTAGAAGTGCTGACTTGGCAACTAACTGAAATAAGTTTAGGTTAAAGCAATTAAAAGTACTAACTGGAAATAGATTAAAACTTTATCTAAACTAAAACTGAAATGTAAAAAAAAAAATCAATTAAACTGTACCAATAAAAAAAAAATGAATAAAAATGTCAAAAGTACATGAAACAAAATTACTAAAAATTAAAATTTAAAACACTGATTTACTTGTAAAACTTGTAAATGTAAAACAAGTTGTTTTACAATGTTGACTTGGCAACTAACTAAAATAAGTAAGTTAAAGCACTAAAAACACTAACTGGAAATAGATTAAAACTGAAACTATGTAAACTAAAACTGAAATAAAATAAATTCATTTTTAAAGTAGCATTTACAAGAAAAAAAGAATAAAAATTTCAAAAGCACATGAAACAAAATTCCTGAAAATTCAAATGAAAATTGAAAACACTGATTTACTTGTAAAACTTGTAAATGTAAAACAAAAGTAGAAATGCTGACTTGGCAACTAACTGAAATAAGTAAGTTAAAGCACTAAAAATACTAACTGGAAATAGATACAAATGGAACTTTATCTAAAATAAAACTGAAATAAAAATTAATTCAATTATAAAGTAGCATTTAAAAGAGAAAACTTTACTAAAAATGTTGAAAGAACATGAAACAAAATTACTAAAAAATAAAATGAAATTAATTTTAGTTTAAGCACTAAAAATACTAACTGGAAATAGATTAAAACTAAAACTTTATTTAAAATAAAGCTGAAATAAAAATAAATTCAGTTACATGTTGGCATTTAAAAGCAAAAAAAAAAAAAAAAAATCAAAAGCACATGAAACCAAATTACTCAAAAATAAAATTAAAACCGAAAACACTGATTTACTTTAAAAAATAAAATTAGAAATGTTGACTTGGCAACAAACTAAAATGAGTTTAAGTTAAAAAACAAAAGATACTAACTGGAAATAGATGAAACTGATACTTTATCTAAAATAAAACTAAAATAGAAAAAATCAATTAAACAGAAACACATGAAACAAAATTAATAAAAATTAAAGTGAAAATTGAAAACGGTGATTTTTACAGAAAAAAATAATAATAATTCTGTGTAAACTGGTCATAAATAAATTTGTATGTTAATTTATGATTCAATTCAGTTTAATTAATTCACGGTGACTTTCCTGCTTTGACAGAATGGCTAAATAATTGAATAATGAACACTGAAATAATAATATTTTTGGAATAATTGATTTGGACAAAACTGAAGGGTGTAACTCAAAAACAAATCAAAACAAATAATTGGGCTGTTTTTCATACAAAATAGCTTCCAAAGACTTGGAATAGAGCAATTATGATATGTGACCCTGGACCATAAAACCAGTCTTAATGCGCTGGGGTATATTTGTAGCAATAGCCAAAAATACATTGCATGGGTTAAAATTAAAAAAAAAAATTTTATGCCAAAAATCATTAAGAAATTAAGTAAAGTTCATGTTCCATGAAGATTTTTTGTCAAATTCCTACTGTAAACATATGAAAATGTAATTTTTGATTTGTAATATGCATTGTTAAGAACCTAATTTGGACAACTTTAAAGGTGATTTTCTCAGTCTTTTTGATTTTTTTGCATTCTCAGATTTCAAATAGATGCGTCTCAGCCAAATATTGTCCTATCTTAACAAACCATACATCAATAGAAAGCTTATTTATTGAGCTTTCATATGAGGTATATATCTAATTTTTGTCAAATTTAACCTTATGACTGGTTTTGTGGTCCAGGGTCACATATTGTTTGTAAAACTAAAACTATTTAACTATTTATGTTACTATTTATATATTTTATTTATATATTTTTTATTATTTGTTGTATACATTTAATATATATATTTACGCACATACACACAGAATAGTCAACATTTGAAGTGGATCGAAAATGATTAGTTTTTATTAGATTTTTAACAAATGACAACATAACTGTATTTTTAAAATAAAAAAAAGGTATTTTTTTCTTTTTTTTTAGTTCACTTACTAATTTTAGTGCTTCTTCAATTATTGGCTTCAATGTTTCTAGATTTCGTTTAGATTTTTTTTTTTTTTTGTAGATCTATTCATATTTTATTTCTGCTTTATCTCAGCTAACAAAAGTGTTTGTAATAGTTTCAGTGCTAGTAAGCACATGCACTTCCCCCTGTGCCACAGCTACTGCTTCTGAATATATGAATCGATCAATTATGTGACATAAGATCCTCTCATAATTATGCCGATGCATTGGGTTTTCCTTTCCCGCCAGCGACAGGGACATTGATCTAATGAACCTGCGGGTCCACGTGCCACATTGTGCGGGGTTCTTTCAGGTCCTCTTACGGTCACTGACGCTGAGATCAGATGTATCCTGTGAACATGCTGGAGGCTTTAAAACCATTGCCAACTACCTACAGAAACGAACTGATGAGCACTAATTAGATGTGTTGTAAACACGCTAAGTCTGCAAAGTGCTTTTTATGCTTCAATTAGGCTAAAGTAAATATATGCAAAGCCTTCAAAATGTTAATTAATAGGTATCAACATGCTTCCCTAGCTGAATAATCGCAGTGCATTAATACATTTCTTTTGTATTACAAGTTTTCTTTAATGTTATGTTTAAATATGCTAAGATTCTTGATAATTTTGTTGCATAGGAATTAATTGTAATTGAAATCGACAGACACAAATAAATAAAGTGTAATCAGATAAACGCTTAAATGTATCTTTTAGATGTTTTCTTCCACTAGTCTGAAAAAGAGAAGTTATGGATGCAAAATCTCAAAATTGACCATTGCATGAATGAGCAGGGTTTTTTTTTTTTCCTGTAGTGTATTAATAGTGTTTTATTCTGCCTTTTTCCTATAAGGATGGACCATGACTGGCATGGCGGCAGGAAAAGTGGTCACCGCAGCAGACACAATGAGGATGAGGATGGTGAGAGAATGGTCTTTTTTTTTTTTTTTTTTTTTGCATTTTGCATTTTGCATTTTGAATTTTGCATTTTACATGTACCTGACCTACAAACCACTTTTTGAAAAAAAAAAAAAAAAAAAAAATGTATATAAGAGTATAAAAGTTGGAATGCTTTTCCACGTGCAAATATTTACAGTTGTATTTATGATTTTTTTTCCAATATTAATATATTAACACATCTAGACATAAACATGTATATGTAATTTATATGTAATGAAATTATATTTATAATAATAAAATACCATATTTAACAATAAAATATGTATAATATAAACTTTTTTTAATCATCAAAAATGTTATTACTATAAATAAAATATATCTATATACTTGTTTTATTTCATTTCTCATTTTAGTTTAGTTCAAACTAAAACTGAAAATAAAATAAAATGTATATAGAAACAGTTAAGGTCAAAAGTTTACATACACCTGGCAGAATCTGCAAAATGTTAATTATTGTATCAAAAATAAGAGGGATCATGCAAAATGCATGTTATTTTTTTAGTACTGACCTGAATAAGATATTTCACGTAAAAGACGTTTACATATAGTCCACAAGAGAAAATAATAGTTGAAAAATTACTGTTCAAAAGTTTACATACACTCGATTCCTAATACTGTGTTGTTACCTGAGTGATCCACAGCTGTGTTTTTTTTTTTTTTTTTTCAGTGATAGTTGTCCATAGTTTTTAGGGTAAATTTTACTTATTTTGTCTTCTGGGAGAAATAAGTTTCTTCTGTAGCTTCTGAAGTGCAGTACTAAATAAAAAATATATAATTTTTAAGCAAAATAAGAAATTCTGTTCAAAAGTTTTCACCCCTGGCTCTTAATTAATTGTGTTTCCTTCTGGAGCATCAGTGAGTGTTTGAACCTTCTGTAATAGTTTCATATGAGTCCCACAGTTGTCCTCGGTGTGAAAAGATGGATCTCAAAATCATGCAGTCATAGTTGGAAAGGATTCAAATACACAAAAATGCTGAAAAACCACAGAATTTGTGGGACCTGGAGGATTTTTCGGGCAGTTTAACTGTTCAGGACAAACAAGGGACTCACGAACAACTATCACCAAGCAAAAAAAAAAAACTTATTATTAACCTTATTATTTTTTATTTGCAAATGTCTTTTATGTGAAATTTCATATTCAGGTCAGTACTAAATAAAAAATAACATGCATTTTGTATGATCCCTCTTATTTTAGTAAAATAATTAACATTTGGCAGATTCTGCAAGATGCATGTAAAGTTTTGACCTCAACTGCATATTCAAACAACATTAATGAATAAAAAGGACTACAACACACAACAAAATGACTAAAACTACCTAAAATATAAATCGGTACTAAAAATACAAAAATAAAATAATAATAATTATAAAAACTATAATTGTATCTCAATTATATTAAAAAGAACACTAATTAAAATACAAATAATTAAAAGTAAAAAAAGAAAGAAAAAAATAGAATGAACTGATTCACAGAAAAGGAATCGTGGACTAGAGTGTGAATTATGCCCTAAACACTATAAAATAGAAACTCTTCCATTCTCTGGTTTTAGAGTCTGTCTACATTGGCGTTCCAGTGCCACGGAGCTACAGGAGGAAGCGCAGACATCACAGACACACATCACGGCATTCCCACGACCGCGACAGTCGGGAGAGACACCACAACCGCCATGAACACCAGCATCAAGAGGAACCATGTGACCCAGATGAAGGAGAGCAGGATTCGAATGAGCTCTCTGACATCAACTCCACCAGTGAGCTTCTCTTAACCTCTTTTTATTACAAAATACAGTTCACTGTAATTTAGTATCATTGTGATTCTATTAGTTATTTTTTTAAACTCTTTGTTGTGCTGAAAATGTAATTTTGGTGTTTCCATTTAAAAGACCCCTATTATGCTTTTTCACTTTTTGAATTTTAGCCTGTGTGTGTGTGTGTGTGTGTGTGTGTGTGTGTGTGTGTGTGTGTGTTTGGGCATAAAAAAACATCTACAAAGTTACAAATCTCTAAGTCCAATCCAAAGGGAGATATTTAGTTTTTAAAGGGGTCCTATTATGCTCTTTTACAAAGTCTTTATTTTGTTTTGGGGGTGCACTAGAACATGCTCTTATGCTTAGTGGTTTGAAAAACATATAATTTACATTATTACAATGGCTTTATTCCCAGGCTGGCACAAATGGCTCGATTAGTTCCGGGTTCCACCTTCCGAAAAACCAAATGTTTTGTGATTGGTCAGCAGTCGTTCAGTACTGTCACGCCCCTGCCCAAAGCAGCAAGCTAGATTATATGGATCGTGCCAGGATTATTTTTTAATATAATAGATTTGTAACTTTGTAGATGTTTTTTTATGCCCAAACATACACACCACACACTGGCTAAAGTTCAAAAAGTGAAAAAGCATAATAGGACCCCTTTAAAAAATCGCTTTTTTAAAGGAACACTCCACTTTTTTTGGAAATAGGCTCATTCTCCAACTCCCCCCGAGTTAATAAGTTGAGTTTTACCATTTTGAAATCCATTCAGCCGTTCTCCTGTTCTGGCGATATCACTTTTAGCATAGCTTAGCATAGATCATTGAATCCTATTAGACCAATAGCATCGCTTTCAAAAATGAGCAAAGAGTTTCGATATTTGTTGTATTTAAAACTTGACTCTTCTGAAGTTATATCGTGTACTAAGACCGGTGGAAATGCAAAGCTGATAAGATTAGGAACTACACTTCCATTCCGGCGTAATAGTCAAGGAAGTTTGCTGCCGTAATATGGCCGAAGCAGGCGGAGTATTATCAGAAATGAGTTCCCAGCTAGTTTAGCATTTGCACATGTGCTGCGTGGTATTACTGCTCCTGCTTCAGCCTTATTACAGCAGCAAACTTCCTTGACTATTACGCTGGAATGGGAGTGTAGTTCCTGATCTTATCAGCCTAGAAAATTGAAGCTTTGCATTTCCACCGCTCTTAGTACACGATATAACTACAGAAGAGTCAAGTTTTAAATAGGACAAATATCGAAACTCGTTGGTCATTTTTGAACGCGATGCTATTGGTCTAATAGGATTCAATGATCTATGCTAAGCTATGCTAAAAGTGATATCGCCAGAACAGGAGAACGGCTGAATGGATTTCAAAACGGTAAAACTCAACTTATTAACTCGGGGGGAGTTGGAGAATGAGCCTATTTCCAAAAAAAGTGGAGTGTTCCTATAAGAACTACAACGAACGGCTCCTTTGGACTACAGCATTTGATTTCTGGATGTAATGATGTCACAAAGCTCATTAGAATAGCATTCAAATAAATCCCGCATAAGGAAATTCGAATCGTTGGCAGGTGGGGAGGGACGAGGTGGGGGATTTGCCTAATTTTAGCGAAATAGCATGGACAGCCGCTTCTGGGATCCTTCAGTGAGCCGCAGGATGGCTCATATAAACACGAGCGTTAACTAAAGTGTCCACAAACTGTTCTGGTAGCCGTGCTGAAGCAGCGCCGTTGACGTGAGCGGTATAGAGGGTCGAGACTCATGTGGAGTAAACACAAGCATTGACTAGAGAGACGATCATCAGTTGCGGCGTCGGAGCCGATCGGACCAACACTACTGTAGCATATTATTTACTTACCCTCAATGCATCCTAATTGTATATGACTTCCTTCTTTTAGACGAATGCTAAAGTTCGTTAACAATAATTCTGGCACTCCCAAGCTCTCTCCGTCAGTCCAAAACAAGTTGATCCATGATAAAAAGTGCCTCACATGGCTCTGAAGGGGTCAGTAAAATGCCACCTTTAGCGATCTGATGTGTTTTTGTAAGAAAAATATCCATATTTAACCTTGCGCAGTTGTACACGAAACTTGTTGCTTTGGGAAGGACTGAAACGCCGTCTAAGTTGTTCGCCAATCGCAACGCGAATGGGACTGCTAACCAATCACAACATTTTTTTTTTTTTTTTCGGAAGGCAGACCTTCATCAAACCCGGAACTAATCGAGTCATTTGTGCCAGTCATGGGGAGAAAGCTATTGTAATAATTTAAATTATGTTTGTAATAACTTGTTTTCTTTTACTTAGCACAGCTTTTGATATTTCTCTGATTGATCTAAGCTAATGCATCACGATTAGTTGGTTCCAAAACCACACTTCCAAAAAAACCTGTGCTAACTGAAAAAAAACAAGCTGATAAAAAGGCTGAATCCACGATTTGATAATAATATAGCATAGTGAGATATTTACAAGCAATTTCCGGTCATTTTTGAAAAACACCACAAGTATAACAAAAAAGTACAAAAATGCAGTGCGTTTTAGTCCAATGCGATATTAACTACGGTAGCATTGTCTGGGAAAAGAAAACCGTCTCCAGCTCTAAATGACAGAAACAAACAAATAAGGGTTCTGTTTTTATTTAAATTTTAGTTGTTTTTGTGAATGAGAAATGTTTCTGAAATTAATGTTTTTTATGTTTTATTTATTTGTGACCCTGGACCACAAAATCAGTCATAAGGGTGATTTTTTTTTTTTTTTTTTTAATTTACATCACCTGAAAGCTGAATAATTAAGCTTTCCATTGATGTATATGACAATATTAGGCCAAGATGCAACTATTAGCAAATCTGGAATCTGAGGGGGCTAAAAATCTAAATATTAAAGAAATCGCCTTTAAAGTTGTCCAAATGAAGTTCTTAGCAATGCATATTACCATTTAAAAATTTAGTTTTGATATATTTACGGTAGAAAATTTACAAAATATGTTCATGGAACATGATCTTTACTTAATATCCTAATGATTTTTTTGGCATAAAAGAAATGACTGGTTTTGTGGTCCAGGGTCACATTTTGATTAACATTTAGCCTATATTTTATTTCAAGTAACAAACATGTTTTTTATGGTTTTACTTTTAGATAACTATAATAGTCCTAAGACAGTTACTGCTTTAGCTTTGTTTTAAAATAACATCTTTGTGAATTATCAATTTGAGGTTTTAGACTTAAATTCTGAAGAGCGAGAGAGTGAGAAAGGGAGGGATCAGCAAAGCTGGAGGAGGAGAAAAACACTTGTTGGGCCTTTCATGCGTGTGGCACTTTGCCCTGCTTTAGTTTTCAGGAAAGACCAACATCGCTGAGAAGAAAAGTTCAAGAACTAGAGGGAAGGTGCATCTAAAATGAAGGAGCTCAGTTAAAGCGTTCATCACAAAACGGCAGAAATTGAAAGGAAGTGCAAGTGGACATCAGAATTGTATTTATCTTTTTCGGTCAATGAAACATTAAACGTTGGACTTTGTGAAGGATGAAGCAGGAACAGCGTAGGTCGACGGGGTCGTTTAGTATTCAGGACTCGATACAGTCGTTGACGTCCAGTCTGGGCTCTCAGAGCACTCAGCTGAGCAGCTGCACAGGTACAGTCATACACGTCATTATCGTCTTATTTCCTTACTATTGCTACCAGTTCTTCTTATTAGCTTATTAGTTCGTTTCTGTAATTGTGGTCAGCGCACATTTGGTTTGGAGTTTGACACTGCTAGATCATGATTTTGCTGAGTTTATTAATCTGTGAACAAGTTTTTTGCTGATCAACGATCACTGAAGTCACAAGGTTAGTTGATGATTGTAAGTTTAAGGACAGTCAAGATGTTTTGCATCTTGTTGCAAGATGTTTTGACATTATTTTCATGACATTGAAGCACATTAAGCAGAATTCACTTTTTTCAAGGTTCATTTAAATGATAAACTTCATATCAGAACACCAAAAAAGCAGTAAAGTAAAACATCTCCATTAAAATAATAAGAATTTGAGGGAACAAATTTACCTCCAAAATACACTTTTCTGTAATGCAAAAAAAAAAAAAAGGATTCATGGTGAGCTACTATTTGCAATGATACTAAAATACCTTTTTGCTGATTTTTTTTCTATTTTTCTTGTTGTTAAATATTAAAAAGTTCTTTATAACACAAAATAAATGAATGAGAGTTACACACAAATTTAGAAGTAACAACCATTACAAAAATGATGATCTGAGGTCAAACTTTTATTAATAGTCTTAAAAATAATGACACAATTCCTAAGAAACTTAATTGTCCATGGCATTTAATCACATTTATAATTGTATAACAATTTTATAATGCGTGAATAAAATAAGAATACACTATTTAAATGGTAATGTACATCAGGACAGCACTTATTGTACTTTTATTTTTGTGGATTTTATTAAAAATAATTGTATAACAGTAATTTGTTTACTGTTATATATTAAGAAAATCTGTATACAAACACAAAAATGAAAAAATATATCAGAATAATGCCAATTACAGTCAAATTCAGAAATAATGTGAGATTGAGCATTAGAATAACAATAATGTGAGAGAAAGATTATTAAATGTCACGATTTTCTAATGCAAAAAAGAAAAGTATCCATTTCCAGTGCAAAATAGTATTAATTGTCAGGAAAATAATGACATAATTCCTGAAAAACTTAATTGTTTATGACATTTAATCACATTAACCCCCAAAATTAAATTTTCTGCAAACATAAAATAAAATAAAAATAAATAAATTAATAAGTAAGAATAAACTATTTAAATGGTGATATACATCAGGATATCACTGTATATCTGTCTATAAATCTGTATAAAAACACACACACACAAAATTCGAGACTAATGCCAATTACAGTCAAATTCAGAAGTAATTTGAGAGAAAATATTCTTAAATGTCAAAATTCTCCAGTGCAAAAAAGATAAAATAAATGTCCCTAAAATAGGCCTGTTTATATATGTATAATGTATTCTTTTATTATTTACTTTTTATTTATTTTTAATACGCAATATGAGCCATAGATCAAGTTTAATGAGATTCACTGAAAAATTTCTGAGATTAATCATTCTACAATTTCCGATGATGATTTGCATCAGCCATTGTTTAACTATTCAGTAGTCCATATTTTTATGATTTTGCATTAAATGCAATGATTTAAATTGTGAAATACATCAAAATCCTCAAGAATGCATTTAGTCCACCAGTGCTCATTTGAAGTGTTAACTCAGCTTTCCGCTTTATTCAGTGCATTTTTAAAGGTTAGCGGCTCAAGGTAATGCTACGAAAACATGTATATCAACAACCACTGTCTAATATCTATTGACTCCATCAAAGTTTAATTGATTAACCAAAGTGATTGAAGTGCGTGAGCTATAAATAATCTGCTGCATTGTACTCTACTCTGCATTGGCATTCTACAACCACACGTATTTGTGATTGTTACTTCAGGATTAGAAGGATTACATGGGGAAAAAACACCCATGTGATAATAATCCAGAGGAAAAGCCAGAGATCGAGAGGAAGGTCACATCAAGATTGTCATGCTTGGGCTCACAAGCACAGACTTGCACCATTAGTTTTGAATAATTTGCACTAAACATCAGCTTTAATGCACTACAGGTTTTAGTAGCCCACACTGGAGCTTATGTAATTTGACTTTACCTAAGATATAGAGTCGATATATTTGATTAAATCACGACAGGTCTATTGACATTAGATATTGATTCTGGCATTATACATCAGATTAGAATAAGCCACTGTCACATGCAAGTTAATCTACCGAACAAATTGTTCTGATATTATTTATGCACATTTATGCATATTTATCTTCAAAGAAAGATTAGGATATTTATCTTTAAACAATATCGTTGATTTGATTCTGACTTTATACGTCGCGTTATCGGTTGATGCATGAATCAAGTCAAGCTGAATTCGGTGCGTTTGCAGATCTGAAAGCTCAGGCTTTTGAAATCAAATTCTCATTCTGATTAGATACGTATTTGGCTGAGAATGATGATGGAATTGTTGATGGCCTCGGGAGCCATGCATCGTAATGGTCCTGCGCTGTCATATTCAGATTTCATTTCAATCAGGTCAGCGCAGGGTCAATTTAGACTGAGCCAAAGGCAAAACATAACACCCAGACTTATTCATCATACAGTCCAATAGGCTTCTGTTTAACGCATAGAATCAAACTCGTTTGTACAATTAGGAGGTGTTGAGCTACAGGCTGTTATTGACCCCTTTTGCATGGGCATTACTTTTTTCATGCTTAATTGCTTGCAATGTTGCTTGTTAGATAAAAGCATCTGCAGTTTCTTTTCAAAGTTACATGATTTTCAGATTGCAGTTTATACAACAGGTGACAAACCCAGTGACTAGGTTGTTTTGAGCCAGAATTTGGGTTAAATGTTTAACTAAACCATCTGGGCAGTTTTGTTTAACTCAACTAGTGTTTAAATAGTTACTATATGGCTGGCTTAAAATGAACCCAAAAGAGGTTGTAAATTAAAAATCAGACACATAATTACTAGAGGCATCAGCAAAAATCAAAAGGTGAACATTTGTTAATAAGCAATTAAAAAATGTTTAGTATTTAATTATTATTTATTCAACTTATTCATAAATGTTCATAAATGTTAATTTTCAACCTATTTTGGGTTCATTTAAGCAGGAAATATAGTCATTTTTAATAAATGAAACTACCCAGAAGGTATTTACTCATAGGGATTAATTCAGATTATCGGCACCGATATTAAGCATTTTTATGGTTATCGGTATCAGTCATTTTGAAAACCGTTTTGCCAATAAAATAATTTAAAAGCATTTAAAGAGTTTTTGTCAGAGTTGTTATTCTTAATTTTGACATTCATTTTTATATTTACACTAGCTTTATATATCGGTTCAAAATATCGGTTATATGTTAACATTTCTTAATAAGCAATTTAAAAAAAGTTTAGTATTTAATTGTCATTTATTCATCTGATTAATAAATGTTCATTCATTAAACATATTAATAAATGTTAATTTCCAACCTATTTTGGGTTAATTTTAAACAAGAAATATAGTCATTTTTAATAAATAGTTGAGTGAAATTAAACTACCCATAAGATATTTACTCATAGGGATTAATTCAGATTATCGGCACCGATATTAAGCATTTTTATGGTTATCGATATCAGTCATTTTGAAAACTGTTTTGCCGATAAAATAATTTAAAAGCATTTAAAGAAAGTTTTTGTCAGAGTTGTTATTCTTAATTTTGACATTCATTTTTATTTTTACACTAGCTTTATATATCGGTTCAAAATATCGGTTATATGTTAACATTTCTTAATAAGCAATTTAAAAAAAGTTTAGTATTTAATTATCATTTATTCATCTGATTAATAAATGTTCATTCATTAAACATATTAATAAATGTTAATTTCCAACCTATTTTGGGTTAATTTTAAACAAGAAATATAGTCATTTTTAATAAATAGTTGAGTTAAATTAAACTACCCATAAGATATTTACTCATAGGGATTAATTCAGATTATCGGCACCGATATTAAGCATTTTTATGGTTATCTGTATCAGTCATTTTCAAAACCGTTTTGCCGATAAAATAATTTAAAAGCATTTAAAGAAAGTTTTTGTCAGAGTTGTTATTCTTAATTTTGACATTCATTTTTATTTTTATTTTGAGTTAAAACTACAAGAAGATCTCACATTTACTCACAAGGATTTATTTAGCAGTGATATAAATATTATTGGCACCGATATTTCGCATTTTTATGGTATTATGGTATCGTTCATTTTCAAAACCAATGAAATGATTTGAAACATTTAAAGACAGTTTTTGACAGAGCTCTAATTTTTACATTAATTTTTATTTTACACTAGACATATATAATGGTTCATAAGTGACTGGAAAGACATTTATAATCAGTTTATTCATTTATATAATTTATATAAAACTATCCTGAAAAATCCTAAAATTGTATCATGGTTTCTTTTACAAAACATTTCATTTTACAAAAAAAGTATAAAAAATTGATTTTAAATCTTATTTTATTTTAGCTATTTGCCAAGGCAATATTTTTAATTTTTGCTTATTTTAACTTAATACTAAAATAAATACAATTTAAAACTTTAAAAAGTAAAAAAAAAACACATCTATATAGACATTAAAAAAACAGGACTATAAAAAATCACAAAAACATAAAAGTGTAACTAAAATTATAATGAAAAATTGATGAGCATACAGAATTCTTTAAAAAACAACAAAATATTTGTCAAGCCCCCAACTTTAGAATTGTAGTTTACGTATCAGATTACAGGGTCTCTTTAGATTTTGAGTAAGCAAGTATCTAGCAATGCCCTAACAACCACACAGAACACCCTAACAACATAGCAATAGTTTAAGAGCTATTCACATCACTCATGGATGGTTCAAGACATCAAGTTTATAGATGTAAAAATTAGGGGTGACGACTGATTATCGTAAACATATGGTTATCAGTCAATTTCAAAACCGATTTGCGAATAAAATAAAGCATTTAATGAATTTTTTTTGGTCAGAGCCCTAGTTATTCCTAATTTTGACATTTAATCTTAATTTTTACAAAAGACACATATATCGGTTCAAAATATCGGTTATCGGTCTACTTGTTCTGTAATAATCATATCTGCATCGACCATGAAAAAAACACATCGGTCGACCCTTAGTAAAAATCTAGTTTATTGCAGGAAGTGATGTGGGAAAATATTTGCAAGCGGTTACAAGCAAGATTCAAACTTCTCTCACCAACAAGGCTCTATATTAAAGCATGTGCATTAACTTTTAATGCTTGTTTTGCTTAATTCCATCTTTTCACACTGAGGACAACTATTACAGAAAGTTGAAACGCTCACTGAGGCTTCAGAAGGAAACACGATGCATTAAGAACAGAATGAAGATGTGTACATATTTCTTATTTTGCCTAAATATCAAATTTTTTTTGATTTAATACTGCCCTTCAGAAGCTACAGAAGATACTTACTTGTTTCCCAGAAGATAAAATAAGTTAACTAATAAAGTTAATAAGTAACTGCCTTTATGTAAAATATTCTTATTCAGGTCAGTACTAAATAAAAAATAACATGCGTTTTGTTTGATCCCTTTTATTTTGGTAAAATAAACAGATTCTGCAAGGTGTATGTAAACTTTTGACTTCAACTGTATTGCTTATAGATGCTACAAATATTACTCTTAATTGCATTTTAAGGTTCAGTAAATGCACTTTATCGTAGTATCTTAAGTTTTGCTTTTGTATTTCTGTGTGTATATCAGTGTCCCCTGCTGCAGAGAGACTACGTCACATCCTTCGAGAGGAAGATGAGCCCACACCCACCCTCTTCACTGAGATGGACACACTCCAGCATGAGGGTGGCGAAATGGAGTGGAAAGAGTCAGCCAGGTGACACACATACACTCTTCTGAAGCCCTTGTGACATTAATAAATGTAAATTATGAAAAGGTGTCAGTTGAGTGACTCATCCAATCTAAAGTTTGTGCCATAGAGTGAGCTTTATGACTTCCAGAATTCATTTATTACATTTACATTTCATCCAAAGTGACAAAAGAGCAGCAAAAGCAATTTGTCAAAAAGACAATAATCATAACGGTTGAATATTATACATTAGAAATTATATTGATATGGCCTTCCTGACAGTCACATTTATATATTCAGCAATTTGCTTTTCTGTGGATATTGTTGTGTTACTTATTTGGCATGCAAAGAGCTTAGCCAATCATAACAGTGATCATTTCCATATTACATTCTGCATCTTAAAGGTACAGTAGCAAAAACATTATATTGATTAAATGATAACACATTTGAATAAGGTTCCATTTCCACTAACTTTAGCAAATATAATGTAGCAAATATATTGATAATTTTATTTCATGCATTAATTAATGTTAACTAATGCAACTTTATTGTAAAGTGTTAGTTTTTAAGGAGATTTATTGATTGTTGGCCATTTTATTTACACATTTGAAAACCCAGAAGCATTAAGGTAATATTTGTAAAATTGCATCTGTGTGTTTTGTTCAGGTGGGTTAAGTTTGAAGAAAAAGTGGAGGAGGGTGGCGAGAGGTGGAGCAAACCGCATGTGTCTACGCTGTCTCTGCACAGCCTGTTTGAGCTGCGTACCTGCCTGCAGACGGGCTGCATCCTGCTGGACCTGGAGGGGTATTCACTGCCGCAGATAGTGGGTCAGTAAGAACTACAAAAAGAGTAAAGAACAGACTATTCACTCCCCCCACCGACAATCCCTGCCGGATCTGATCTGAACCTGCAACCTTCGGGTTACAAGTCCGACTCTCTAACCATTAGGCCATGGCTGCCCACTCTGAAGTTTAGTTTGAATAATTCGCAAACCATCATTTCAGATCGGAACTTCACGAATCATTCAATTCTAGAAATTATTCACAAATCCGTTCAGATCTGAATCAAAAGTTTCACAAAATCACTTCGCAGTTCCAATCTACTGTAAATGATTCACGAACCCGCTCGGACGTTCCTATTTAAATCAAATGATTCGCGATACGCAAAGTTCAAATCTAAATCAAATGATTTGCGATCCACGCTCCAAAATTCCATTTTTAAATGATTCGCGAACTTCGCAAACCTGCTCCGATCACTCCGAAGTTCCGATCTAAATGATTCGCAAAACAACATTTCAGATCGGAATCGGAAAAATGATTCCCACTCCAAAGTTCAAATCTAAATCAAATGATTCCCGATCCGCGCTTCGACGTTCCGTTTGAATGATTCGCAAACCATCATTTCAGATTGGAACTTTGCGAAACATCATTCACAAAATGATTCACAAACCTGCTCCGATCTGTATCAAAAGATTAACGAAATCTCTCCGAAGTTCTAATTTAAATTATTTGCAAACCATTATTTCTGATCGGAACTTCATGAATCATTCAAGGCGCGAAATGATTTGCGATCCCGCTTCGAACTTCAAATCTAAATCAAATGATTCGCAATCCGATTAGAGCGCTTCGAAACGGTGAATTATTTTGCGACGCAATGGTTTAACTGGTTCGGGGGTTCGAAAAGCTCAGTTTCACCGATCCCTTACATGCTTTTCAAAATCATTACAAGCGATGTCGAAATTCGAAAATGAGAAGCTCTTTTGATCTGTTTTTTTTTTTTGCTAGTGAATCGCTTGAACTGAATGATCGACGTCACAAGTTCGAATGAATCTGAGCGCTTCCAGCATAAATGAGTCACTCTATTGATTCAGGTTTCTCTATTCCTCCCCCTTTCGCGTCTTCAGCCGTGTTTACATGGCACTGTCAGTACAACTACTGGCTTAGATCGCTAGTTTTATTATATTAACTGAATAAGCAAAAAAAGTATGAGGTTTACAAATGAAATTTTCCTATTTTTATTCCAAAGACGACATCCAATACAAATCTACAAACATATTCAGGTGAGGTAACCGGTTTACTGCTAACTAGTTAAAACGTCCTATAAATATGACAAGCTGCACCTCAAAATACATGCCAGATGGAAACATTTTGCATTAGGATCTAGTTTGTAGCCTAATTTACTGTATTTTAAATAGTTTGACCTCTGCAATTCAGTTGGTGAAATTTCAAAAGGAAATCAGTTAAAAGCATCCAGTCATCTCATACCATTTAAGTAAATCTTAAATGTATTTGAATATATTGTAATAAATATTTAAGAAATTATTGTTGTAGCTGTTTGTATTAATCTCTATAAAGTGATAGTCCATGTGAAAAGAGCAAATGGGAAATGAACACAAAACAGCTTAACAACAAAGTTAAAGATGGACTCAGAACTGTGTATCTATGTTTTAAAAACTACAGCTAGCTTGTATGTCCTTACTCTGCCCATGTATTAAATGTATATCCATGAAAAAACAGTTTTCTAGCATATTTTATTAGCTGGATATTGGTTAATTTTAATCTCTGGTCTGTGTTTTCTACCTTTTACAGATGACATAATTGAAAAGCAGGTGCAGGAGGGTCTTATAGCTCCAGAGCTCCGTGAGAAGATCAGTTTTGTCCTCTTGCGGAAGCACCGTCACCAGACCAAGAAGCCGATCCACCGCTCGTTGGCGGACATTGGAAAATCCAGCCCCTCGAGTGAGTGTCTGCTATCTAACCTGTTTCACAGTTAGTGATATTCCCAGAACTCTGTCTTTCTCTGACATCTGTCTTTTCAAATCATTTCTTATGAACTTCTTTTTCTTAAGTTTCCACTTTATTCTTTTGCCTGTCCTGCCATCTTGATCATGTGTTTCTCCATGTCTGATCTCGGGTCTGCATCAGACCGCAGTCCGAGCCCGAGTCCTCATTCTGGGTCGGGTTTCCATCGCTCCACTGAGGACCTGCGAGCTCGTCAGAGCGGAGGCCTCAGTAAACTGCGTGAGTCTGGCCTTCTGTTTCTTCCCCCTTCCATAAATTTGTCTTCCGGATTTCTGGAATTTCTAATAAGCGTCTCAAGTTTTGTCGCTTTAAATCACCAACTCTCACTGAAAATGCAAATTGCTGCCAGTGTGAGCACCCTTTAACTTTACATAACATCATCCACACACTAACTGCTTTTAGTTGCACAATAAGGTGCATTTTTGCCATTGTTCTGAGGATTAGAGATTATTAGAAAGGTCTTGACTTTGGTTTTCCATTCTTGTTTGTTATGATTTGTTTCTGTACTCTGGGTACTTTAGGCTAGAAAACAACATGTTTTTTCTTGTCTCTAGAGAAAATGTACTAAAAAGTATGTATTTTTAACCTATACTAATGCAATATGTTTTTTGCAGTACTTTTTAAAAGCAAGATTGCATAAAATACCCATTCTAAGCCAAATATAGACTTCTCAAGCTAATGTAGCATTTAGAAGTTTAAGATGTATAGCACATGAATTTTGTAATCATAAAATTTCATGGTGTACACTTGAAGTCAAAAGTTTACATACACCTTGCAGATTAAATTTTTTTTAGTTTTATTTAGTACTGACCTGAGTAAGATATTTCGCATAAAAGACGCTTATAGTCCACAAGAGAAAATAATAGTTGAATTTATAAAAGTTACCCCGTTCAAAAGTTTACATACACTTGATTCTTAATACTGTGTTGTTACCTGAATGATCCACAAGTGTGTTTTTGTTTAGTGGTAGTTGTTCATGAGTCCCTTGTTTGTCCTGGGCTGCGTTTCCCAAAAGCATCGTAAGCTTAAGTTGATCGTAGCTCCATTGGTTTCAATGGGTCTACGATGTACTTAAGCTTACGATGCTTTTGGGAAACGCAGCCCTGAACAGTTAAACTGCCAGCTGTTCATCAGAAAAAGCCCTCAGGTACCACAAATTCTTTGGTTTTTCAGCATTTTGTGTGTTTGAACCCTTTCCAGCAATGACTATATGATTTTGAGATCTGTCTTTTCAGACTGAGG
This sequence comes from Garra rufa, assembly GCF_049309525.1. NCBI lineage: Eukaryota > Metazoa > Chordata > Actinopteri > Cypriniformes > Cyprinidae > Garra > Garra rufa. The sequence continues at coordinate 7,321,659 of NC_133383.1, read as the reverse complement.
ACAACTGAGGGACTCATATGCAACTTTACAGAATGCTCACTGATGCTTCAGAAGGGAAAACGATGCGTTAAGAGCCGGGGGTAAAAACTTTTGAACAGAATGAAGATGTGTACATTTTTTTCTATTTTGCCAAAATATCATATATTTTTTCATTTAATACTGCCCTTCAGAAGATACTGACATGTTTCCCAGAAGACAAAATAAGTTAAAAAAAAAAAAAAAAGGAAAAAAATAATGTGTTTTGTTTTCTTCTGTAGCATCAGTGAGCGTTTGAACCTTTGGTAATAGTTGCAGTCCCTCAGTTGTCCTCAGTGTGAAAAGATGGATCTCAAAATCTTACAGTCGTTGTTCGAAAGGGTTCAAATACACAAACAATGCTGAAAAACCAAATAATTTGTAGGACCTGAAGGATTTTTCTGAAGAACAGCGGGCAGTTTAACTGTTCAAACAGGACTCATGAACAACTATCACAAAAAAAAAAAGACTATTAAGAATTAGGTGTATGTAAACTTTTGAACAGGGTCATAAATTCAACTATTATTTTCTCTTGTGGGCTATATGTACATGTCTTTTATGTGAAATATCTTACTCAGTTAAGTACTAAATAAAAAATAACATGCATTTTGTGTGATCCCTCTTATTTTGGTAAAATAATTAACATTTTGCGGATTCTGCAAGGTGTATATAAACTTTTGACTTCAACTGTATATATTTTGCATTATATTTTGTTGTTTTTTCTTCTTTTATTTCAGTTGATTTACTAGTGTTAGTTTTAGTTAACAATAACAAACCAATTAAATTGGTAATCAAAATGTTTCATCTGTGCTTTCCAGATCCTTCTCAGTGCCGCAGTATGAATGATATTTCTGTCACACCCAGCTCTGACCAGGTACAAAATTTTTCCATTAGTATTGCTAATATGTTATTTTTTAACTTTAACATATTGAAATACACAGAAAATGTATTTATTCATTAGCACAGAGATGATTTTAGAAACAAAAGCAATGCATCAGCAGCCTCGTCTCATTTATGTGTGTTTATTTTGTTTGAGGTGATACATATATGCAGGGTGATATTGCATATGTCACTTAAATGCTGCCAGCAGTTGTTTGTCTTTTTGTAATGTTTTTATTTTAATGTGTGCAGAAATAAAAAGCAAAATATGAAACGCACAACAAAACACTTTTGCAAGTATTTTGAGGCGATTGCGGGGCTTTGGTGTTTATGTGAGAAGGGCAATTGGTGCCACCGCTCTCGGCTCACTAGACTTCAAAGCGGGCCAATTCTGAGTCCACCTTAATGAGTTTTTCTGCTTAAAGTGACACCCGCGGCTCACTTTCATGTGGTCAATGCCCTCAATAGGCTTCATTTATGCCCTACAGGAGCATGCTGAGATTGAAAATCAAGGGTCCTGTGAATTATGGGTGTCAAATTTTATTTGCAAAGATATTTCGACTAGTTAATTTATATAGTTTGATTAATATACAGATACATGTGCATGCATTTAAATTGAGCAGTTTGAGTACTTGATGTGTTAATGCATTAGCCCTGAAAAAGGGCATTTAAAATTTAGATTAAAAATTAATTCATTCATTTTCAAGAAAGACATAGAATGTTTTCATGCAATTAAGTTTAAACAAAGTTACAAATTAGCTGAAAATCACCTTGATCCAGGTAGTTAAGTCATTACAAGAATGTGAAATTAGTTATGAGAAAAGCTAAGAACACTTTTTGGGCTCTTTTATTGCCAATAAGATCTATTTTAGACAGATTATGGCACTTACAGATTTTATAAATACATATAAATAAAGTGCGTATAAATATACACCGAAACCGGGCAAAATGGGGTCGGGACATGAGAAAGAAGCTTGTTTATTCATTGCAGAAAGTGAATTGACTCTGAAAGTGGCATTAAAAGATTAACAGCTGATTTTGACCATAAGCACAGACCATTCCATATCCACGTGTTTTTTGAGGCCACCGTTGCCAAATGGCTCTTTTCATTGGTTCATGTGTGTGAACGGTCTTCCCGCTGTGATTGCATAACCTTATTGATCTGCTATCGGAAAAAAACGAGGCGCTTCCCATTTCCATCACATGCAGGCACATCATCGGACATTGAAAATGGAGCTCATATTGATACTGGTATCATGAATGAGCTGGCTGTTGTGTGAACATGGAAATTTCATGATCTGCGCATCTCAGGGCTTCAGACCATATGGACTAATTAAACCCACTCATCTGTGATCTCTATCTGTATTGTTATTCCACCCTCCAGCTGAAGAATAAGTTCATGAAGAAGATCCCCAGAGATGCCGAGGCGTCTAATGTGTTGATTGGAGAGGTGGATTTTTTAGACAAGCCGTTTGTGGCCTTCGTACGTCTGGCTCAAGCTGCAACGTTAGGAGGCCTTACTGAAGTCCCTGTGCCAACAAGGTGATCCTCCCACAACAGTTTGCATATGTTTATTTGCTGTTTAAATAACTAATAGCTGTTAGTTTTACGGCACAATTTGACAAAACAACACTTGTACCATAAGTAAAGCAAAAAAATAATAAACTCCAGCCTTTTTCTTTGCAAATGATTGAAAATCAGCCATAGAGACCGCAGCAAATTAAGATTCTATGATGTATTTACTTTAAAAAAAAAAAATGAATGGTTACGCTTTATTTCAATAGTCCACTTCAGACATTCTACTAACTCCTACATGTCAGCATCCTCTCATTAGAGAATTAAAAAAAATCATGATTTGGTAAATCATAATAATGACATTTATGACAAACAGTCTAAATTGTGAGAAAAAAATCATAATTATGACATAAAAAGCCAAAAATAAGTCAGAAAAGCCAAAAAAAAATAAATAAGTCATGTGATTTAAAATTCAGAATTCTGAAAAACAAATCACATTTATTTGATAATATAGACTTTATTTTGGCATAATTATGACACTTCCAGTAAAAGTTTCTAAGATCCTCATTTCCATATAAAGTGTTTTTTTTTTTTTTTTTTTTTTGTAGCACTAGCCAAAAATACATTTTATGGGTCAAAATTATCGATTTTTCTTTTATGCCAAAAACCATTAGGATAATAGGATTAGGATATTAAGTCAAGATCATGTTCCGTGAAGATATTTTGTACATTTTACTGTAAAATTATCAAAACTTAATTTTTGATTAGTAATATGCATTGCTAAGAACTTATTTGGACAACTTTAAAGGTGATTTTCTCAATATTTAGATTTTTTTTTTTTTTTTTTTTTTTTTTTTTGCAGCCTCAGATTCCTGATTTTAAATAATTGTATCTCATCCAAATATTGTCATAACCAAACCAATCAATGGAAATCTTATTTATTTAGCTTATATGCAACGTATAAATCTCAATTTCGAAAAACTGACACTTATGACTTATTTTCGTATGTCGCAGAAATGGGCTTCTATACTAAACATCCTTTACCAAAGATTCATTTATTTGAGATTAATATTATATTATTTGCTTGGAGTTCTTTTTTTTTTTTCAACTTATTCGCAAAAAAAAAAAAAGCATAAACAACAATATCGGTTGTCAGGTTTATGTTTATTAACAAGACTGAAAAAAATTAATTTGACATACAATTTGAAGAATAAAATGAATGTAAGATATATTCTCTGAAAATCAATAATGTTAGCCAATTGTTTTATTTTTTTGTTTGTTTCAGGTGGTATTTATAATTTAAGGGGTGAGATCATTAGTTGGGTTTTTTTTATCAATGTTTTTTAATCATTTTACAGGAAGAGAAACAATACTTTTTTAAATGCATATTTGCTTAGAGGTTTTAAATGAATACTATGTGATTTTTCCAGGTTTCTCTTTGTACTGCTCGGTCCCAATGGCAAAACCAAATCCTACAATGAGATCGGTCGGGCCATGGCTACACTCATGGTTGACGATGTAAGAGAAAATCTTAGCAATTCTGAACCTTAGAATCAAGCATCATCACAGCATTTGTTAACAGATCTGTCTGAATCTGCCACCATCTTTAGCTGTTCAGTGACGTGGCCTATAAAGCCAGAGATCGCGATGACTTGATTGCTGGTATTGATGAGTTTCTGGATGAGGTGATAGTTCTTCCTCCTGGAGAATGGGACCCCAAGATCCGCATCGAACCCCCAAAGAAACTGCCTTCAGCAGAGATGAGGTATTAAATCACAAATCTACAGTAACATTCAAAAGATTGGTAGAAGGTTGAAGACTGGAGTAATGATGCTGGAAATTCAGCTTTGCGTCACAGAAATAAACTACATTTTCAAATTTAGTTTATATTTATTGTATGAAATATTACTATTTTTAAATGATGTAGCATGTAGCAAAAGTTCTTTCTGTTTGTTTCTGTAGGAAGTCTGTTTTCTCTCTGAATGAGCTGGGGCAGCCGAATGGGAATGCAGGAGGAGGTGCAGCTTCTGCAGAAGATGAGGAAATGCCAGCTCCGCATGAACTTGGAGAGGAGCTGAAATTCACTGGCCGGTAGTGTCCACTGGACCTGGTCAACTTCTAGTAATAGAGTTTTAGATTTAATGTACACAATATCTGAGTCTCTTTCTGTTTGTGTAGGTTTTGCGGAGGACTGTGGCTGGACATGAAGCGTAAAGTGCCCTGGTTACTTAGTGACTTCTATGATGGCTTCCACATCCAGTCCATCTCTGCGGTGCTCTTCATTTACCTGGGCTGCATCACCAATGCAATCACCTTTGGAGGACTGCTGGGAGATGCAACCGACAACTACCAAGTAATTTACCTTCTAGACACAAATGTGACCATGGACCACAAAACTTAAGTCTTAAGTAGCACGTGTATTATTTGTAGCAATAGCTGAAAATACATTGTATGGGTCAAAATTATCGATTTTTTGATGATTAGGATATTAAGTAAAGATCATGTTCCATGAAGATATTTAGTAAATTTCATATCGTAAATATATCCAAACTTAATTTTTGATTAGTAATCTGCATTGCTAAGAACTTCATTTGGACAACTTTAAAGGCTATTTTATCAATATTTAGATTTTTTTTGCACCCTCAGATTCCAGATTTTTAAATAACAAATAAATAAACAAACCAACAATCAGTGGAAAGCATACTTATTCAGCTATCAGATATATACATATATATATATATATATATATATATATATATATATATATATATATATATATATTTATTTATTTATTTTTTTTTTTTTTTTATCATCTAATTAATCTAATTTATAATCTCTAAAAAATGGTTTTGTGGTCCAGGGTCACTAATGTTTTCCATGAGCAGATATAATACCAATATTTTGTTATGTTCACATAATGCATAAAGCAGTTAACTGGTCTGGTCAATATACTGCTCTGTTATTGTTTTATACTATTTCAGAGTAAAAATTAAAAAAGGTCGTCATGATGCCGTAATATAAGAAATTTCATAGGAAATAAAATTAAGAGAATTGTAAGTTACCATTGTGTAATATAAAAAACATATTGTGACAAAGTCACACACAAACAAAAAAATTCCGACCGAAACAAAGGCCGTTTCTGCCACATATGAAATTAAATCTTTTGCTTTTTTTAAATCAATAATAAGATCAAAAAGTAAATGAATTTTAAATAAATTTTTGTTAATTTTTTTTTTTTTACTCTGAGTCGGAAACATATGGAAGACCAATTCTGCCACATAATAAAAAAAATCTTGCTTTGTTAAATCATAATTAAAAGGTGAAATAATAGACTAAAGAAATCTCCTTTTTATGATCATTTTGACTTTATTATAATGATTACTTATTAATTTGTCTTGTTTTCCAGTAAAAGTTTCTAAGAAGCCCATTTCCACCACATAAGAAAAAACAAACAAACATATAAAGTCACAATCAAATTTTTTTATTTTAAATCTGAGACGGAAACATATGGAAGCCCAATGCTGCCACTTATAAAAGATTTTTCGCTTTGGTAAATTATAAAAATGAGGTTAAAAAGTAAATTAAAAGGCAATTATGACAAAAAAAATTATGATAATTTTGACTTTGTCAGATAATATAAATCTTTTATTATTTTATTTTATTATCTAATTAATCTAATTTATAATCTCTAAAAAATGGTTTTGTGGTCCAGGGTCACAAATGTTTTCCATGAGCAGATATAATACCAATATTTTGTTATGTTCACATAATGCTTAAAACAGCCAATTATAAAACAGTTAACTTGTCTGGTCAATATACTGCTCTGTTATTGTTTCATATTAATTCAGAGTAAAAATTAAAAAATGTAATCATGACGCCGTAACATAGAAAATTTAATAGGAAATAAAATTAAGAGAATTGTGAGAAATTAAATTGCAGTTGTGTGATAAAAAAATCTAATTGTGACAAAGTCACAATTAATTTTCTTTTTGTGACAGAAATATATGGAAGGCCATTTCTGCCACACATGAAATAAAATGTTTTTTTTAAATCATAATAATAATAAGATTAAAAAGTAAAAAAAAAACCTTTCTTTGTTAATTCATAATACTGAGATTAAAAACAGAATTAATAAACAAAAGAAATATCCTTTTTATGATAATTTTTTACTGTATTATAATTATGAATTTTACTTAATTTGTCTTGTTTTCCAGTAAAAGTTTCTAAGAACCCCATTTCCACCACAATCAATTTTTGTTTATTTACCTCTGAGACGGAAACATATGGAAGCCCAATGCTGCCACTTTTTTTCACAAAATTTTGCTTTGGTAAATTATAAAAATGAGATTAAAAAGTGAATTAAAAGGCAATTATGACAAAAAAAAAATTATGATCATTTTGATTTTGTCAAAGTTATGACTTTTACTTAAATTTGTCTTATTTTGTAAATCATAATAATGACATAAATATTCTACATTATGACATAAATCAAAATGATGAGATAAAAGGACAAAATTAGGACATAATTAAGACAAAAACTTTTACTTTTTATGTCATAATTAACTTTTTGTTATACTATCTACATTTTATCATAATTATGGCTTAGTATGTCATAGGCTAATTTAGACTTTTAGTATAACTTGTCTTTTTGACTTTTTATGTCATAATTTAAATATTTTGTCATAATTATGTCATAATCTTTATATCTCAATCTTATGACTTGATATTGCATAATTGTGATTTATGTCATAATTGTCATAACACGTCATAATTTCGACTTTTATGGTTTTTTTTCTTTTGTAGCAGAAATGGGTGTCCACAGTAAGAAGACCTCTTAAAATGTCTTTTAATAAATTAAAATATATATGTGACCCTGGACCACAAAACCAGTCATAAGGTTAAATTTTTACAAAACTGAGATGTATACATCATATGAAAGCTCAATAAATAAGCTTTCTATTGATGTATGGTTTGTTAGGATAGGATAATATTTGGCCGAGATACAACTATTTGAATATCTGGAATCTGAGGGTGCAAAAAAATCGAAATACTGAGAAAATCACCTTTAAAGTTGTCCTAATTAAGTTCTTAACAATGCATATTACTAATCAAAAATTACATTTTGATATATTTACAGGAGGAATTTTACAAAAAATCTTCATGGAACATCATCTTTACTGAATTTCCTAATGATTTTTGGCATAAAAGAAAAATCAATAATTTTGACCCATACAATGTATTTTTGGCTATTGCTACAAATATACCCCAGCGACTTAAGACTGGTTTTGTGGTCCAGGGTCACATATTTCATTTGAATTTTCAAAGCATTAAAATAAGCTTTTTTTTTTTTATTAACAGTTTTTTTGTCTGTATGTCCTTTAATTTTTGGATGTGTCTCACTGACTCACAGGGTGTGATGGAAAGCTTTTTGGGCACGGCTTTGGCCGGCGCGGTCTTCTGCTTGTTCGGCGGTCAACCTCTCATCATCCTCAGCTCTACAGGACCGATACTGATCTTTGAAAAGCTGCTGTTTGAATTCAGCATGTGAGCAGGACATCTTGTGATTTTAATAAGGTCTAAATGCATGTACAAAATTCACCAATGAGAAATAAGTGAGAATAATTGTCGTCTGTTCAGGAACAATGACATAGACTACATGGAGATCCGGCTCTGGATCGGCCTTCACTCTTGTCTCCAGTGTCTGATCCTGGTGGCCACAGATGCCAGCTACATCATCAAGTACATGACACGCTTCACAGAAGAGGGCTTCTCCAGCCTCATCTCCTTCATCTTCATCTCTGACGCGCTGAAGAAAATGATGAGCACCTTCAATTATTACCCCATCAATCGAGACTTTAAGCCAGAATACATCACCAGCTACAGGTGTGACTGCCAGGCTCCTGATCAAGGTGAGTATGAAGCCTTGACCCACGAACCTATTTACTTTCTAAATTTGTATAATTGTACTTTTTAATTTATATAATACTTTGTTTTCTTTGTCTTGTGAATGATGCATCAATGCATGCTATTCCATTTATTTTTATTAGATTTTTATTAGATTAGAGTTATTTATCATTATTATTCATTATCATATAAATATCATTATAATATAAAAAATTTTAATGTTTAAATCAAATGTAATTATCAATTGCAAGTTATTAAAATGTTGTTGTAGTTGTTATTATTACTATTATTATTAATAGTAATAATGTTACTGCAAATAATAATTATTATTATTTAAAAAAATTAAGTAACATTTCAAATAATAATAACAATAATAATGATGATAATAATAATAATAATAATAATCGTTATTATTATTACAGTTTTTTCTCATATTCTTTGCATTTGATGAAAAGGTCTTTTATATTTTATATTTTGTCATATTATATATTTAATTGACATATTACATATTAATTTTAAGGATATTTTCACCAAGTCAAAAATGTACAAAAAGTGTGTAAAACTTTACTATAATTATTATTATTATTATTATTATTATTAATGGTAATAATGTTTGTGCAAATAATAATTATATTATTATTAATTAAAATATCTTTGAGAATAACATGTAAAATAAAATAAAAAATAATAATTATTATTACTATATAATTATTATTATTATTACAGTTTGTCATATTCTTTGCCTTAAATGAAAAGATCTTTTATATTTTATATTTGGTCATATTAATATTATAATTATTGCAGTTTTTTGCCATTTTTTACCTTTGATGAAAATATATTTTATATTTTATTATATTTTGTCATATTAATATTAATTTTAGTGAAAATGATGATAGTTGTTTAATTTAATTTCCACAGATATGACTGCAGTAATACTGAAAAATACTGACCAAAAATGAAAGGATATTTTCAAAAGTCAAACATTTACAAAAATTGTGTAAAACCTTGTAATTATTACTATTATTATTATTATTAGTAACGTAAGTGCAAAAAATAAATATATTAAAATAATATTTGAGAAAATCATGTCTAATAATAATAGTATTATTATTGTATTTATTATATAATAATAATAATAATAATTTATTATTATTATTATTACAGTTTTTGTCATATTCCTTGCCTTTGATGAAAAGATCTTTTATAATTTATAATGTTTTGTCATAATAATAATTTTACTTAAAATGATAAAATGATAGTTTCATTTTTAATCTCCACAGATGACTGAAATATGACACAAAATACTGACAAAAAAAACTTTATTAACATTGTTATTGTTGTTATTATTAATAGTAATAATGTTAGTGTCAATAATTGTATTGTCAGTAATTATTTTTGAGAATATTATTTAAAATGATGAAAAATCCTTTAAATTTAGTCAATATTGTCAATATTGTGTCAAATTGCAGTCATCTGTGGAGATTAAAAATTCAACTAAAATTAATATTAATATGACAAAATGTTAGAAAATATAAAAT